>NW_020885005.1:295305-376327 GCF_003945725.1 Corapipo altera | reverse complement strand
GCAGGGGGCGCTGTGGGATCGCTGGAAGGTGCAGGACCTGCAGTACCGCTGTCCCAGGTAGCAGGGTCTCACTGCAGTCTCAGATGATGGCGTCTCAGCAAAGAAACTCCCCGTCCTCTCCCGCGGGCAAAACAAGCTCCCCGTTGAGGCACAGCAGCTCCCGGGAAGCAGGCTATCCAGGCAGGTTGAAGCCAGCAGGACGAGAAATCCAACTGGGCTGGGCAGTGAGATCGCTTCTCCGAGACTCCTCCACTGGGCTCTGGATGGGTCCAGCAGAGACAGAAAAACCTTCCTGCTCTCTCTGCACCCCGGGAGGCCAGCAAGCCCACCTCCCCCTTGCCTCCGACTCCAAAACCAGCCCACCTGGCCCCCGGGCCTCCGGCCCACTCAAGGTAGCTAAATCGCCCATAAAACGAGTCAGCCAGTTCTTTTGTAAGGCTAATGCCAGCTCTTTTGTGAGACTAATCAATTCTCTTCCCCCCTCAACCTCTGTTTTCTCTTACAGGGAAAGCAGGGGAAGGGAAAAAATTCCTCTCTCAAACTTATAACCCATAACAACTTCATACAAGGCTGAAATAGAACACCAAATTTTTGTAAGAATCTCTTATTTAACTTCAGTCCTAATCAAATGGTTAGCCAGACAGGGTTAGTCTTGAAATAACTAAAACCTCACCAATTTTCATAAGAGTGGAATTACTCATGGTGGGAATTTGAAGAGTTCATATACCATTCAGAATAAGGACTCACTATGGTTCAACAGAATCATGGTACGCATCTGATATGGTTTGAAGCTGACTCCCTGCCAAGTCTCCAAACCTTACCACAAGAAATGTGTCCCCCCCAAACCTCAGAGAGAAGAGGGAAAAAAACAACCAAGAAAACCAAAACAAGAGAGAGACAGTCAAAGCAGTATATATAAATATATTTACACTTATGTTACAGTTATATACAATTGAAATATATATACAATTTCACAAGGGAAAGGGAAGGGGGAAGGGAAAAGGAACAAAACCAAAATAAAATATATTTATATCGCAATCAGTAGCCTGAGATCTAGTAACTAAAGAGTTAGCAAAGAAATATCCCACCACTCTCCTTGGGACAACCGAGAGTCGCTCCGGGACGATCGCCAGCAACCTCCGCCTCCCAAGGTCGACAAGGTCTTACCAGGCCTCACTCCCCAACACGGTAGACTCAACAACAGGGAACCTGCACCTCCAAGCCACCGGAAGGAAAGAGAGCGAAGGTCTCTCCTCCTTTCTTCTTATAGCCTGGCTTGCGTAAAAATTGTAGGGAATACTGGGTAAATCTGGACCCTTCCTTGGTTACAAACTGGTCACCAAGGAAGGTCTAGACCAAACTACCACAGCATCTTTTTAAAATCTTGACACTGGCAGAAAGTATTTTTAAATCTACACAGTTACACATTCACGTAGTTTCTCTCTTTCACACAGTCTATTTCCAGTCATGCAATAGGTGACCACCTCAGTCATTCGTCACTCACACACACATTTTAAGTAGTTATTGGCTGTGTAGTTCTCATCAGTCTCATAACTTAAAGGGAATTTATGGCATATCTGCTAATATTAACTTGTAAATCTTGTACAACTCTCCATGCAAAAGACAAATACGACGGGAACGGACAGGATATTACCTTGGAAATTTTCAACCTTTGTCGTAGAGTAAGGACACTCTATTTGTCATAAAGGCAACAGAACCACTTCTGCAGGAGGCAGGACTACCCCTTTTTGTCTTCCCTTCTTCAACTTTTCCCTCCCTTTGCCCCCCTGTGTCTCCTGTTTGTCTTGAGCACTCAACCCCCCTTGAAGCAAAAGTGTTACTTCGTTAAGGGAGCTTTCAGTAGCATTTGTTGGAGGATGAGGGAGAGGGAGCGGGAGGAGGGGTTCATTCGGAGAAAAATCAAGGAGTCAAATCGCTTTTGCTCTCCTAGTGTCGCAAGTTAGTTACGTGGTCTGCTGAGAAAGAACGATACACAGGAGGGGCGGAACAGCTGTAGATGGACACGTTCCGGGGTGTGTGTGTGTGTAAAACAGGGGAAAACACAGACAGCCCCCCCACTGCACCATCTGACACCGTGGTTGCCGTTGCCAACCCACCACCCCCCTGGGTCAGCGCTACTGCAGGCACGCTGCAAGGGAGAGGAGGGTTGCCAGGGGAAACACCCACCACGAGGTTAGAATTACTGAAGAAGGGGGAGGGATACACCCCCCCATCACACCGTTCAGGACCATGGCTGTCGACCCGGGGTCACGACCAGTCCTCCCGGAGCCGGTGCCTGGGACCACAGCTGCTACCAGTCCGCCGGCACCCAGGGTCGCACCATGGCTGCCGCTGCCCACATGGGCACAGACGGACTTGACGGTGCCGAGGTCAGACCCAGCGCCACCCCGTAGGCACCCGGAGCAGGGTACACAGCTGCGGTACCATCCGGAGAAGACGTAGAAAACTCCTTAAGGTGAAAATCAGTCACTATGTTCGCAAGATCTTCTCCCGGTCCATAAGCAGCACATTCATGCCGTAGTTGTCCTTGGTTATCTTGGACAAGTACTACCAAATTGTTACCAGTACGTTCATCTTGGTGGGGCCGCTTGGTTGCCCTCGACCCTGCTCTATGACCTCCGGTCCCGCTTCGACTCCCTTCGACTCTGCCTGGTCCCTCTTCTTTAGCACTCTAATGTCCTCCCAGGTAAAGCAACCTCTCTCCCTTCCGAAGACACAAAAGCAACAAGTGACATAACTTAACTTCGTCGCGTCTAACACCAAAATGCCGTAACAAAGCTTTCTAGGCGATAAACACATGCCTTTCGTTTGCACTCATGGTCTGCCCCCATGGTGACTAAGAAAAATACTCAGGAGCTCACCTGTGCCCTACCAAGTGCCAGATGCACCCGGGCTCTCCAGGCAACTTGTACCTTCCTAGTGCGGCAGAAACACTTGCCTTCAGGTGTGGAAAACAATTGGATCCGGATCCTGCAGCTCCTCACTGCTAAAACAGCTCCTGAGTACCAAGACCTCGCTGCACCTCGCCCTGCAACTTTAACTGCCTTCGGTTGCGATACCCCAGATGACACGGGCAATACTCGACAGTCTTCTGGTCCTCACACAGGGCACCATTGTTGTTGGGTATCCGTCGGTAGGCCTTGGTCCATGGGGGAAGAAAGACACACGACACGCACTAGGATGATGAGACAGAGAGATGTCTGCCTGCTCAGTGTAACAGACAGCTTTATTGAGTTCCCTAACTTCTATTTTCCCACACATATAATATAAACATATTCTTACAAAACCATCCAGGAATGCAGCACCTGCACTCAGCTAAACAGCTTTAACCTTGTACTCTTTATAACTCAAGGCTGTGCCCATGGGAACTATCTAATTAGCTCCACTGCTCTCATGGAAAACGGCCCAACACCCCACAGTCATTGTCCTGGGTTGAACGGCTCCCTCCCCCGGGGGGACCCTGAGTTAGAAATGGTTGGTTCCAGTTCTTTTTTCACTCCTGTGAAATTAGGTATCACAACCACCAGAAGTGAGTTGGCAGAGTTGGTAGTCAGTCTGCTGCTGTGTCTGAGTGTGTGTGAGGACCTAGGGGTGGCCAGGGCCCCCTTTCCCCCTCTGGGGAGGAGGGGCCCTGGGCCCCACAGCTCTGGCCAAGTTGGGGTTGGAGGCAACATTGGAGTCTGTGTTGTGAGGGAAGAGACTCACAACAACTGAGGTAAGAGGGAGAGAGAGAGGCAGGCCTTCCACCAAGCCCTCTTCCCCCCCCTTTTGCAGCTAGGCTGCGGGCAACTTGGGACAGTTATAACTGGACCGAATGCCTGTAGCGAAAGCTGAGTGGGGGCTTTTTTCCCTCTCACTGTAAGTGGGAGTGGATGTAAGGCTTAGTATTTTGAAGCTGAGCCAAAGAGGATAGGCTGAAATGAAAGCAGTTCGGTGCCAGGAGAAAAAACCTCTAGGCAAAATTGGAGACGGGCCAGAGAGAGGCTCGGAGGTGCTCTGTGTCAGCTTTTGGAAGTAGACCACCGAAAATTGAGAGCTGCAGCAACTGGAAAAGAGTGAGGGAACCAACTAGCAGCAAACGAGTTCCAGGTAAAGACTCAGAACAGCATCTTACCCTGGGAGGAAACCTCCATGGACCAAAGAGGACGAACTCAGAGTTATCTCTTTGGACCTCGTGAGGAAGAGGAGGCTTTAGCACAGAGCTGGGACTGGTGGGGGGGGGTGGATCAGAGGAAACCCTTTTCCCTGAATACCCCAATGAGAGAAAGACTGTTTACCTATCAACCTAAGGGTTTCTCCTGACCTGATTGTGGGAGGGGTTCAGAGGGATGATAGAAATGTGTTAATATTGTATATATATAGTTGCTTTTAGTTTATACAGTATTTATTTGTATAGAAATAAATGTATATATTTCCCTTCCCCCATACAGAGGTGTGCCTGCCTGAAAATTTCTCTTCAGTGTTGAGGTAAATTGTGGGGAAGGTGGGGGAAGCTTTGTGATAAACAAAGTCTCGAGTTTCTATAAGTTTCGAATAATAGTTTATTATATGGTAAAAGCAAGCAACCAACTGGGTGACAGAAATGGGACCAGTTTCCCAAATCTGCACACCCTTACTACAGGGTACATTTAGTATTTATCTTAGCTACTTCATACATATTAATTATATCATATACATATACATTCTACAGGTTTTTGCTAAGTATTTAATATATGGGTTTTCTTACAGTTAAAACTAAAAGGGTAATCTCTACAACCAGTCATAATTCATGTATTCTTGGAGGAACAGGCACCTAAAGATTTAAAGTTCTACTGTATTTCATTATTAGGATAGTAAGGAGGTTTTAGGCCTCTTGACCTTGTGAGGGTCTGTTTTATTTCTTTATGGGGGTGTAATTAAGTTTTACAATCCGTTTGTTTTATTTTGATGTAATCACCCATTTGTTTCACGAATCACGATTATTTATATATCACAATTCCCTCCCCTTTTTTATTATTAACTTATTGATTCGTGACTTTTTGATTTTTATGTTAACTTTGTATATTTTGTCTTAGTTATTGTATACAGTAATAGAGTCAAAAGTTTCAAAAATGTCTTTAAGTTTCCATTCGTCAGTTTATGTCTTAATTTTATTATACATTTTCTGTTGGTGATGTTGTCTACACAGATCTTGGCGTTTTCTTGACTTTGGTGTAATGTATTTAAGGAAGTTGCCTTTTTTTTTTAATTTTGATTGCAGTTCGTGTAATTAGCATCACCTGATATAGATTTTTCTCTGTGACTCCAGGGGTTCACCTGTAAAAGATCTTACATATATAATCTCTAGGTACAACATTATGAATTGGCCTCTTGAGGTTACAAGCTTGTTTTGAGGATTAGCTCTAACATTTTTAAGTTGTTTTTATAAATGTACAATATAATTTTTAATAGTACTTTTATCATGTTTCTGGCTACATTAGTTTGACAAGGATACGCCTCAGGTCAGTGAGAAGAAGCAAATATCTATACCCCCCTTTTTCTGGGTAGTTCTAAAAATCGATTTGCTATTTCTGTCTTGGATAATTATTTTTCTATTTGTCTTAGTTGAATTTTGTTATGCGTCTCCTGTCTCACACTGGTATAGAGATTTTGTGTTACTGTATTTTGGCTTAGATATTTGTACAGAGCTTCTGCTCCTAATGTGTTTTCTTGTGTTCTGTTATGATAAGTGTTCATAAAATAGAAGAGGATATTACTAACTTACCCTGTGGTGTCTTAGCTCATTTGTTTTTCTTCTATTTTTCCTCTTAAATTCTGGATTAACTTTCAGTCTTCTTTAGAGTATCTAGGTTCTGTCTTTGACTACTGAATTTGAATTTTACCGTCAGGGATCAAATACTGGATTTTGCTTTCTTCTGCTTTTACTGCCCTTTTTGCCTCCGATCATTCATGGCATTTCTTCTTTCAAGGCCAGTGACACCCTTTTTTGGTGAGCCTTTCAATGCATAATAGCAACTTTTCTGGCAACTGAAGTGTTATAATCTGTTTTTTTCGAGTTAAGGTATTGACAAGGAGGGTTCTTGCCTTTATTACTTCATTTATCGTGGTTATTGCATATCTAGCTTTACGTCCTCTTTTCTAGATAAATTTTTTTCTGTGAACCAGAAGTCTTTAGCATCTTTCAGGGGCTCTTCTTTCAAGTCTGGTCAGCTTGAGTACGTTGCTCTTATTGTCTCTAAGCAGTCATGTGCAACTGTATTTTTGGTGGCTTCTTGAAGAAAAAACTGGATTGATTATTTTGGTCAATCAGTGTGGCTTGGTATTTCAGAAAGCGCTGAGGTGAAAGCCAATGATTTAAATCAAGGGCTGGAGCCCTCATCAGTTTTGTTTTAGCTTATGAAAAGCTTTATCAGTTTCTTTACTCCAAGTGAGTATGTTGGACTCACTCTTATGAGTTCACACAGGGACTCCACCAGAAGTCCATAACTGTAGATCTACAAACAACATTATTTGGTCCCTCCGAGCAATGTTTGGAGCTCTTCCTTCTGTGGCTGAGGAGTCTGGCAGACAACTTCTTTCTTGCTGTTTTTAGGGTTCGTTGTCCTGCAGCAACTTTGCAATTGAGGTAGGAGACCTGCTGCACAGTTCTTAGTACTCAACCAATCTGAGACAGTTTAGTATGTTAACAGTTCATTCAATACATATTATTTTGGATTTTCTTTGTCGTGCGAGGATTTTCTCATTCAAAAGCGAACAGTGATTAACTTTCAGGGCTCCAGGGCAGGCAGAAGAAAGCATCCTCCAGATCCAGGACAGCAAACTATTTTAACTCTGGTGTCAATTTAGCCAGCAGTGTACATGGATCTGCCACTATGGGGTGCAAGCCCCCAGCCATCTCATTTATTGCTCTAAGATCTTGCACTATTTTATACTTCCCATCAGGTTCCTTTACTGGCAAGATGGGAGTATTATATTTTGATTTATATTTTTTAATAACTCAAACTTTTCTATATTGTGTTGAATCCTTTCCTGATTCTCTATTTTAGGGGATATTGTTTAATCTTTATTGGCTGTGCCCCTAATTTAACTTTTACTTCAATTGACAATGTTATTTTTGCTCTTCTTGAAGTTTTCGAAGCTCATACTTCGATCCATTACTTCTTCATGTATGCTACTTGAACTTTGAGTCTCTATTAGGGCAAGATTTAAAATCTCAATCAATTGCTCCTTTTACTTTGAATTTTATTTTGTTCTGTTCAAATTTAATTTCAGCTCTCAATGGCTCTAGTAAGTCTCTTCCCAGTAAACAAACTGCTGAGTTTGGCATGTATAAGAATCTATAGATTTCAAATTGTTTTCCTAATTTGTATTTTAAAGGTTTCAAGAAATGAGTTTTTTCTGTTTGACCCATGGCTCGCCTTATCGACACAAAACTTACAGCAGTGGGTACTAAAGTTTGATTAATACTTAAAATACAACTCTTGTATTGATTAGAATTATGCTTCCTGATTTTTGTTCTTTTAGCCTTTTTTGTATTGGGGATCTTGGGTCTATTTACAGCCTTTTAGGATTCAGCACAGCCCCTCAGGATTCGGTCTAGCCCCCCTTTCCCCCACCCCCAGGTACGAAGGAGTTAATAAATTCTCTCCCTACTCCCTTTCCCCAGGATAGCTGTAGTAATCAGGAAGTATAAAAGGTTGTTAAACTGCCAGGACAGAATATTTACAAATAAGAAGATAACAAAAGACAAATATAATAGTCATGGTATTATCTAGTGTTCTGACAGTATTATTCAAAATTGCACTTCAATTTTGTGTATGCATCACTTTTTGGAGATTGGTATTTGTTCATTTTCGCACAAAAATCTTTTTCATCCATACCACCTCCAATCCGAGTTTTGGTGTCTTTGCTTGGTTCCCAGGTCTGTTTGCTGAAATGAACTTCTTTATAAACAGTTAATGTCCAACCCATATCAAGAGTAAAGCAGTGGTTCCCCTTCTTATTTCACTACAGCCCCCCCTTTCTCGTGTTATTTTGTTTAATGGGTGAAGATCTCTAAAAATGCTAAACTTGAGACACAGGTAAGAAAAAGAATCCATTTTATCACTTGCGAACACATACCAGTTCCTCTAAAATCAAATTTTTAACAGTAAAAGAACTCACATGCTTTCTCTTACTACATTGACAAACACAGTCACAGACCTACTACAACAGGGCTTCCAACACAGCATAAATCAATCACTTTCTTTCTTCCTCCTCCTTTCTCTTTATCACTGTTCAAAACTTTCTCTGAATTTAGCTGCAAATATGGGTGAAGACATTCAACTGCATACATATACATACTTTTAGGACCTGGTGTTTGTTGTTCTAAAGGACAAAATATATTACAGAAATAACTTTCCTCTTCTCAAGTCACCAAAATTAAAGTTATAGACTCTCTCGTCCTGCTCCTGCAGGACAATTCAGTTTCCCCCCTTCCCCCCTCCTCCCGCTCGGGGAAGACAGAGAAGCAGCAGCCAAGAGCCGAAGCTGACAGTTCACTCCGCGGTGTCTCCGGGGTGTGTGTTGGGAGGGGACGCCGACTCTGCGATGGCACACAGTGCCCCCAGTTCGTGTGCCAGGGCAAGGTAGATGACTCAGCACGGGCAGGCCGCCGGCAGCCGGGCTGAGGAGGGGTCTGGCGTTGGTGAGCGCGGGGGGCACTGGCAGTGTGAGCCCTCTCCCTACAGAGATCTGTCTGTTTATCACAGGGTTTGGGGCACTGCTCGAACGGGTTGCTGGGCTGATCCCAGCGTGTTTTGCGTGGGTTGGTAGTGCAAAAGGGAAGGTCTAGTCGTTCTCTCCAGTACTTGAAATAAACTGCTAAATTTAAACTTGTTTTTCGAGAGGTATTGTGAATTTTTTCTTTGTTCTTATCACTTTGATTGTAGTTTTACTGGTTTTATAATTTTGGGAAACTTTGGTTATATCTTTTCGATTAGATTCAGTCTTTACTATGAATTTATATTTTTCACCTTGAGGTTTCAATTCAGTTTTGTCAAGAGTTGATTACAGTGTGTAATTCTTGGAAAACAGAGCTCTTGACACTTTTAATCTATAATTTATTTTATTCAAATAGTTTCAAGTCTCTCTGTCTTTTCAGATAATTTCTTTTTAGATGACCTTTTCTTTTACAATAAAAACATTTTACTACCTGGACTCTTGAAACAATTTGTTGGGGTCTGCTTATATACTTTTTGGGCTTCTCTCAGTAAGTCTTTGAGCTCCCCTTTCTCCCATCCATCTAATTTCTTTAGTTCTCTTTTAATATCACTACAGGCATAATTTATAAAGTGGACTTTCAACAATATTAGGCCAACTGGTGTATCAGGACTAATGCCTAAATATTGCTGTAAATGTTTCTTTAGTCTTTCTTGGGTTAACTTACTAATATTCTCAATATCTTCCCAATTTGATATCATTACCCTCAAAGGACTGGTAGGGGTAATATCCAGCAATGCCTGCTTGGGCAATGCCTGCTTGCTCCCTTTTCCCTTGAGGCTACCATTCTTACCGAATCCTTGCCCCATAGTTTTCCGAGGTCCCTTCTAGAATCTCTCCACTGACTCTCTGGGATCCCTTCTAAACTCTCCCCATTGACACAAAGGTCTCTCCTTAAGACTTTTCCACTGACCCCAGAGGTCCAATCACCAATTCTCTCGCTTTGCCCGGTCACTGGCTGTTCCGTTTGCACAGAGACAGAAACGCAGTTAGAAGGGCTACCGCAATTGCTTCGCAGCAAAACTGCGTCTCATCCACTCATCCACTCCGACCTCTTACCCGCCCAACCAGGGAATACTCACAGTCCGTTGTTCTTCCCTGGATCTTCGTGTATGAGAATTATGGGCCCTTTTTGCTGCAACAATCCAGGAGTAATCCTTGCTTTTACCATATAACCATATAATGTGTTACTCCAGTCCTGTGGAAAATTAGACCCAAAACAGACCGCTGAATTCAGCAGGGGCCCCCCTGTTTCGAGTACTAATTAACCCAGCAGGGCTCAGAGAACATCACGTCAGGAAAGTCACCAATTGTGATAAACAAAGTCTCGAGTTTCTATAAGTTTCGAATAATAGTTTATTATATGGTAAAAACAAACAACCAGTTGGGTGACAGAAATGGGACCAGTTTCCCAAATCTGCACACCCTTACTACAGAGTACATTTAGTATTTATCTTAGTTACTTCATGCATATTAATTATATCATATACATATACATTCTACAGGTTTTTGCTAAGTATTTAATATATGGGTTTTCTTACAGCTAAAACTAAAAGGGTTATCTCTACAACCAGTCATAATTCATGTATTCTTGGAGGAACAGGCACCTAAAGATTTAAAGTTCTACTGTATTTCATTATTAGGATAGTAAGGAGGTTTTAGGCCTCTTGACCTTGTGAGGATCTGTTTTATTTCTTTATGGGGATGTAATTAAGTTTTACAATCCGTTTGTTTTATTTTGATGTAATCACCCATTTGTTTCACGAATCACAATTATTTATATATCACAGCTTGGAGATTGGATTTTTGTGGGGGTCAAACCACCACAGTCATAAAAAAGAAATCTGGGAAATGGAGGTTACTGCATGATTTGCGACAGGTTAATGCTGTCATGGCAACAATGGGAGCTCTGCGACCTGGGTTTCCATCACCCACAGTGATATCCCTAAATTGACCTATCATAGTAATTGATCTAAAGGATTGTTTTTTCACCATTCCTTTAGTTGAAACTGACAAAGAAAAATTTGCTTTTACAGTACCTTCTGTTAATCATGCAGAGCCCTCCAAACGATATCAGTGGAAAGTTTTGCCCCAGGGAATGAAAAATTCCCCAACCATTTACCAGTGGTTGGTAGCACAAGCTTTGTCTCCTGTTAGAAACCAGTTCCCAAATTTTATGGATGATATTATCTTTTTGGCAGTGCACAAAGACGAATTGATAGCAGTGGTTGATGCAGAAAAACAGTCATTACAGTCATTTGGTCTTATCATTGCTCCAGAAAAGGTACAGCACGCAGATCCCTGGAAATATCTGGGTTTCCTAGTTACTGCTCAAACAGTGACACCTCAACCTGTTCAATTAAATATATCTATTCAGACCCTAACTGATGTTCAAAAATTAGTCAGTTCCTTAAATTGGATTCACCCTTATTTGGGGTTAACTAACTCACAACTGCAACCTCTTTTTGCACTACTCAAAAATTCTACTGATCCACTGGAACAAAGATCTTTGACTCGGGAAGCAATTCAAATCATCCATCAGGCCCACATCAACTAATAACCTGGGGAAAGGGGTATACTTGTGTTTCTACAGATGCTGGACCGCGGTGGGTTCCTGTTCGGTGCTTGCGTCCTATTCTGTCTCGAAGGGACCAGCAGTGATGACTCCTATAGAAAACAGCTTGAACGACTCAGCCCATGGAACAACCACAACATCTGGGTGACCCTGATGAATGCTCTACACCAAACCACCTTTTGTGTCTCCTTCAAACAACCTGGACTGCCTTTTCACACGTGCCTTGTTGGGGCACCTGTAAAAAACTCTGATTCAGTGAAACTCGTTTCTAATGTTACGCGACCACAATGTTGGGCAAGACAATCTTGTAATGCTTCTGCGCTGAACTGCATTGCAGATATATCTGCTTGGCTAACTAAGCTACCAGTAGGCATCACACCATAAGAATTAGATATTATGGGTACTCCAACTGCTACTGCTTGCTTTTACTTTAATTATACTAAGGGATATGATTTCTTTCACGGTGCAGGGACTGCTTTGCAAGATGTATCTCCAGATATGCCCTTTTACCAGAATGCATCTGCCTGGTGCTTGTATAGATGTGCTCGGCCCTCATATGGTGTAGCAGTTGCTCGTCAGCTCCCAAAAGGATACTTTTTGATTTGTGACAATCAGGCATGGCCAGGTATTCCAGCGATGCCCATAGGGGGACCTTGTACCTTTGGTAGATTAGGTTTGCTCACACCCATGGAAAAGCTTTTATTAAATCACTCACATATTTACAGTCATGTCCTAACTAAACGATCACTGACCCTTAATTCTAAATGTAGTGATACACTAACTTTATGGAGTCTAGCAGTTATTATATCTGCCTCTCTATTTTTGCCACAAGTCACCTCAGCAAAGACGTTAAAACAAATTAATAGTTTGGCATGCTGGATTACCAAGCAAGCAAATTTGACCTCAGACACACTTTATAAACTTACCACTGATGTAGATAGCATACGACACGCTACACTACAGAATCGTGCTGCAATTGATTTTTTACTGCTAGCACATGGACATGGATGTCAGGAATTTGAAGGCATGTGTTGTTTAAATATTTCAGATCATTCTGCATCCATTTACAAACAAATTGCTGCTCTAAAAGAACAGACAGATAAGATCAGGCAGGAAACTGGATTTTTTGGCTTGGAAAGATGATTGTCTGGTTGGGGTCTTTCGGGTTGGTTAATGACCTTACTCAAGACGGAGGTCTTAGTTTTGGTAATAGTTGTAGTTGTGCTTGCAATATTGCCATGTTTTGTGTCATGTCTGGAAAGGGCCCTCCAGAAAACAGCACAGGCAGTTTTTCTCGTGCAAATACAAAGAGAGGGAATTGTCAGGGTTGACAGTGGGTCTGTTAGCTCTCTGGGAGAAGATTTTGACCTGGGAAATTTATGGATGTATCCTTGAGATAGGAGAGGTATGTATGCAGCCCTAACAAAAAGAAGACAGCTGTGGAGTGCTTAGATTGGATCCTGTGAGAACTTCAGTTTTAACCTTGAGCTTTGCCAAAAATATCACTAACAAATAATAGCCAATTAAAATACAGTTACTTACTTACCTTCTAAAACTGCTGCTTGCTACTAACATGGGTTATAAAAAGACTTGTGGGAAAAATAAAGAGACTGATACTTTACTCTGTACTAGACTGTGTGTTTTTTTATTTTCGACCCTAATAACAGTTAACCAGTGCCTTTTTCTAGTGCTGCCTTAGTGTACCTGACTGGTGTGAGTGGTCCTGGAATTATCATCTCAGTTACTTAGCACTTTACCTTGATGAGAGACAAGTGACACCGGTGAGAGGCTCCATTTCTAAGGGCTCTCTGAGTTGGAGGAGAGGATATAATGTTTCCTGGGAGCTGGCAAGGCAGGGAGTGAGGCAGTGAACCAGAACTGTATTAAACATTTAAAGATGCTCTATTTGCTAATGGACATAATCAACTGGTTTCCATTTCACTCTTAGCCTCAGATTTTCATGCAAGGCATGAAAGCAGTCATGCCTCAGAGAGGTGATTTTTTAATTTTTTAAATCACAAAAACTTTTCAATATAAGTAGTTTTAACACCTGCCTTTGATGTTTCCATGATAGGCTTTGTTTTTCATGTAAAGTATTGCGTTTTTAATAAAGTAAATGTTTTATCCCCACCAGTTCACACTTATTTACTTTACAAAGCAGAACAGTCATTGCATTGGTAATTTTGACCTAAGGTCACACTTCCATGAACAGGTTACTCCTAGAGTCTCTTAAAGTACACTTTTGTGGTGTGATATCCTAGAATCATAGAATGGTTTGGGCTGGAAGGGACCTTAAAGATCACCTAGTTCCAACCCCCCTGCCATGGGCAGGAACACCTTCCACTAGACCAGGTTGCTCAGGGGCCCATCCAACTTGGCCTTGAATACTTCTAGGGATGTGGCATTCACAGTTTCTGTGGGCTACCTGTGCCAGTGCCTCACTACCTTCTGAGTAAAGAATTTCTTCCTAATCTAAATCTCTCCTCTTTTAGTTTAAAATCATTCCCCCTTGTCCTATCACTATCTGCCTGTCGCAACCCGGGGGACAAAGGGTCCAACCACAGAGTTAGGGTGCAACAGAGTGATCCTTTATTAACAGGGGAGCACGGACTTATATAGGGTTTCAAGGGAACTCTGGAAGAAGGGGTGGAACATGGGAGGAGTATGCTAAACAGAGACATATAAGGAAAAAAGGGGAGGGTTTCAACTACGACTGGATGGAAACAACCATATATGGAATGCCCAAATAAGGGAATGGTGCATGGTACCAACTGAGAACCAATCAGCAACAAGGGGACAAATAAGGAATAGAGAACATGAGGGATTTTTACAAAATTGATGAAAAAATTACATCAGAGGACAGAAAACACATCTTCATATAACCCAAACTTCAATCCTAAGTCCACACAGCTGTTGTGCTCATTAGGAGGTAGAAAAGGTAGTTGTTTCTGGTTTTTCACAGGTTTCTTCCTTTGTCGCTTGTTCCAATTTCCACATGTTGTACTCCTCAGGTCTTTGGTTTCCCACATCTGCCCATGCAAAAAGTCACACTCCCAATTTTTATAAGCCCCCTTTAAGTACTGGAAGACCACAATGAGGCTGTCTTAGCCTGTCTTTGTAGAAGAGGTGCTCTGTCCCTCTAATCATCTTTGTGGCCTCCTCTGGACCCTCTCCAACAGGTCCACATTTTTCTTGTGCTGAGGACCCCAGAGTTGGATGCAGTACTCCAGGTGGTGTCTCACAAGGGCAGAGTAGATGGGGAGAATCACCTCCCTTGACCTGCTGACCACACCTCTTTTGATGCAGCCCAGGATGCAGTTGGCCTTCTGGGCTGCGAGCACACACTGTTGGCTCATGTCCAGTTTTTTATCCACAAGAACCCCCAAGTCCTTCTCCAGAGGACTTCTTCTCACAGTCCATACTCATGTCTTGGATTGCCCTGACGGAGGTGCAGCACCTTGCCCTTGGACTTGTTGAATATCATGAGGTTTTGGTGGGCCCACCTCTTGAGTTTGTCCAGGTCCCCCTGGATTGGTCCCATCCTTCTGTTGTGTCACCTGCACTGCTCAGCTTTGTGTGATATGCGACCTTGCTGAGGGTATGCTTGATCTCACTGCCTATGTCATTGATTAAGGTCCCAAGACAGATGATCCCTGAGGGACACCACTCATCACATAGAGACATTGACCACAACTCTCTGGCTGCATCCATCCAACCAATTTCTTATCCAAGGAGAGGGGAGATTCTGTGTTTGAATAGGACTTGTCCACTATAATAAGTGCCTGAAAACATTACTGCAAAACAAGCTAAATGCAAAAATAATTAACAAATAAATGGTATACCAGGGTCATCTGCATTAGCAGCAAAAAATGAGGATGAATCATTGCAGTCACAGTTAGAGGCACATTAATTGCATATTTCTCACTACCAAATGATCTAAGAAGAAGTATCTTTGTAAAAATAACTTTGAAGAAAACTTAAGAAACAACCAGGAAAAAAATGTTATTAAAATATGTTACTTAAGAAGGTCCCAGATAAAAGTACCAGAACTGTTTTTAAAAAGGGCCATTTGATCCTAACATAGATCTGGATCTGAATTCTCTAAATAATGCTTATTGTTATAATGAAATGAGTTAACTTCCTTGAACTTTGAAATCATACTTTAAACAAGAATGCTGATGCTTGAACTTCTCTAATTGAAAGATATCTGTGATTAAGTGAAATATCCTGGTAATTTTATTAAATGTTCTACCTGAACTTTCGATATAGTAACTATGTAATCCCAAAAATGCATGCGTAAATCTACAATGTAAACCCAAAATTTAATTTTATCATTTTTGGAATTCTTTATGTGACTTTTATTATATCACTCAGGATATGTTAAGTGCCAAATGATGCTGAAGTGATGTAATTATATTTCCCCAAGATTAGTAAGCAAACTATTTCTTAAAGTACAGTTTCCAATAATTTAAAACATCAAGTTTTATGAGATTGTCCTGGTTCCCGTCAGGGTAGGGTTAATTTTGCGGTAGCCAGGAGGGGCTGTTATTCTATACCACCTTACATCATTGCCAGGTGTGGGGGAAAGGGAGTCTATTCTGGTCGAGGGTGAGTACTGACATGCGAATCGTTCATTTCTTGTAGACTCTATTATTAGTATTGTTGGTGTTACTGTTCATTTTCTTATCTCATTGCTGTTTCCAGTACATTGTTCTTATCTCAACCCATGATCTTTACCTTCTGTGGCTCCAATTCCCCTTTCCATCCCACTTCAGGGGGAGGGGGAGGGGGGAATGAGTGAGCAGCACATGGTTTGGAGTGTTTCAGTGAGAACACTATATTGGGGAATACCATTCATAAACCTCGACAGCCTTAACTGGCACCCAGTGTGGAGCATGAAGGGTTGAGATAACAGATCTGCCCAGAGCAGTTTGGAAACAAACTTGATCTAAGCATTTGTGTATTAGGGATGGAGCCACTGGTCACGATGTTGCTTGACCTGTTCATGTGGGTGTGATACCTAACTCTGTATATATTCCCATGTGTGCTCCTCGCAGTGCTATTTTTCAGAGCAGGGAGAGGGATCAGGATGGCTTTGTTGCTGTACTGTGGGATATCAGTTTGTGACATGATAACATCAAGGGCAATGGGGGTCATTTAGAATGTGTGTTCAGTGCTGGTCTCCTGCCCTGGTCTTGGGTGCTACCTCTGGAAATTCATTAATAATCGTACCCAACCTGGTGGGGGGAACAGGGGAGGATGATTTTCCCTAGCCTTTCACCCCCTTTCCCTCCTTCAGACCTGTTGCAACAGCTTTTGAGAATTTTGAATTCCCTTTGGATGTTAAGGAAAGCATGTTCTTGTTGCTATGTCTGCTATGTCTCCTCAGTATGGTCCACACTATGTTTAGAGCCAGGACAGAGATTTCTCAGAAGGTCTTTCAGAGATTTGCCCCTAGAGTGGATAGTCATGAGTGGCATAAAAGGTGGGAGAAAATGGGCCAATTTTTCTAGAAATTGTCTGCTCCAATCATTTGGAGGTTCACCCCTGAAAAACTACAGGACACTCATTAAGTGACAAAATATTTGCAAGCAGAATGCTGTGGCAAATCCAGTGAGGAACAATTTATTGCAGTGTGCTGGGCCCTGGCTACTATTTATCAGACACTGCTCATCACTAGACAGTACCCTCAGGGGGAGGAGGAGGAAAGCAGACCAAAAGGCACTGTGGCCACTCAAACTGCAGTTGAACCAAAGGAACAACCCATGCTGGTAGCAGTCACCCCTTTACAGAAGAAGAAATCCAAGACCAAATCAGTTCGCTTAGTGAGGGATGAAGAGGAAGCAGGGCCCTGAGAACAGGAGGAAGAGGCAGGGCCAGAGATTCCTATCCCCAGGTGATCTGCAAGGTATGTGAAAAGATTTCAACCACCAGTCGAGTAACCCCCTGTGTTGTGGTTTAGATTTTCTTGTTAAATATTTCCACCCAACTACTCTATCAGTTCCCAACCGTAAAGGGGAGAGAGAATAAGATGGAAAACAACTCGTGGGTTGGGATAGGCAGTTTAAGGCAAAAGCTTGCACGCACAAAAACGAAGTGGAAAATAACAAGGTTTATTCTCTACTTCCCATCAGCAGTGATGTCCGGCCACTGCCCGGAAAGCAGGGCTTCAGCACACGTAATGGTTTGTTAGCAGGCAAACACTGGAAACAACAAATACCCCCCTTCCTACTCCTTTCCTTAGCTTTTATATCTGAGCTGATGTCATATGGTATGGAATATCCCTTTAGTTAGTTTGGGTCAACTGACCTGGTTGTATCTCCTCCCAGGATCTTGCCCTCTATTGGGGAAGGAATGTTACAGTACTGATGCGGTGCTCAGCAGTAGCCAAAACACTGGTGTGTTATCAACACCCTTCTAGCTACCAATGCAAAGCACAGCTTTGTGCAGGTTACTGTGGGAAATGAACTCCACCTCAACCAGACACAATACACCATGTCACCATGTGTTTTTGAAAGAAGGTGCTGGCACCCACCGCCCCTAAGGTATCGGTTAGGGAGGGGCGGGGATGGGCTGCAGAACCCCTGAGGCGATAATACCATGGGAGCCGCGGTGGGATCCCTGGAAGGAAGACCCTAGGAGAACTGGGGTAAATAAAAGGGACCAACAGTCCCCATTTGCTCTCTCTTGCTCCTGGAATGGAACCTGTGAGGTCCCTGACTAACGAGGTTGCTTCTCAACTGGAGCCACCCCACTGCTGCCTCATGCCAGCTCCCGACCATTCCAATGGGCGCTGCCGCCACCTTTCAACCACTGCCACCTCACTCCCGCCTGTCACCGGCTGGACCCGCAACATCTCTGCTCTCCACCAGCTGCTGGGGGTGAAAACCGCCTCTGCAGTAGCTGCACTAGGTCAAAAGTTCGCCCCATCACCACTCCCGTGCCATGAGATGAGGGGAACCCTGCATCAGACACAACTCACCATCGGAACCAAATTCACACAACCAACAGGAACAAAATAACTATCCGGGTTTTATTTTAGGGAGTAGAATCAGTGGGAAGGAACTCTTCACCATCCTCCCTGTATACCCCTTTTTGCTGAGGACTGGGCAGTCTCCAGTCTTCTCAAGGAGAGGACCATTTTCTCCCTCTACCCCTGTGGTTACTGAGTTTTGCTGCTTTGTTTGTTTCATTATCTGTTTTTAGTAAAAACTGTTATTAGTTTCTGCACTTTACTCAAACATCTCAGAATTTCAAATTCTCATAATTGGAAGAGAGGAGTTTCTATTTTATTGAAGGTCCTGCCTCCTGGCACACATTGTCTATAAACCAAGACACCCTGGTGACCTGGTTGCTCTGGTGCTGGGATATCACAGCCTGCAATATGAAACTAGATGGTAGTGAAACCAAGCAACTGGTATCCCTGTCCTGGGATATGGACATTTACAAGGGGATTGGGAAGACGACAGAAACTCAACCTCTGTAGGTGACTCCTGCCAAGGTATCCTCTCAAGGATGATCTAGTAGTGTGCCCAAGCAGGTTGAATGCCATGGAGAATGGTATCCAGTTCCTGAGAGAATTAGTTGTGCTGGAGGTAATCTATAGGATTCAAATAATGAGCAGTCCCCTGTAGATCCAGATGAGGTCCAGGGCACACAACCCAAGTAGTAGAAGTTTGTACGGAGTGTGCCATCATCGTACATCAACTCACTGGCAGGGATGTCAATGAAAGAAGGAGAACAAACAGTTCTTCAGGTGACTACCTGACTCTGGCAATAAGAAGATCATCTTTTTTCCTCCCTACCCACCTGCACCTCGGCTGTGGAAAGACTGTTCAAGACTGCAGACAGAAAGACTCGAGCAAGTTAGAGAGGAAACGTCCCATGTCCTGCCAGTATGGACCAGAGTCTCTGCTATTGGGAGCAAGTGCCCACTGACTCGAGAAAGAGTGGACACACCATGAGGTAACCTGTGGTTTTACCTGTGTGACCATGGAGAGGACATGAGAAGGTGGGATGGAAAACCCACCTCTGCCCTAGCAGCATGGGTACGTAAGTTGAGAGGAAGAACAACCATCACAGGAAATTCTTCAACAATAAATGCTGTTCCAGTTTCATATGGGAAAGTCCTCAGACAGAATAGGAGGGCTGATGTTACTTCTGATCCTCTTGAAGGGACCTCCAGGCTACATTTACAGGAAGTGAGCAATGAGTACTATGACCAGAACTAGAGGGACCATGCCTACAACCCAGTGGGGAAAAGGGACAATCAGGTCTATTGGACTGTGTGGATCCGATGGTCTGGCACATCAGACCCATGAGAGTATAAGGCTTTAGTTGACACTGGTACACAATGTACCCTGATGCCATTGAGATACGTAGGGGCAGAATCCATCTCTATTTCTGAGGTGACCAAGGGATCCTGACAGTTGAAGTGAGCATGACTGGGAAGGAGTGGCAGAAACACCCCATTGCGACTGGTCCAGAGGGTCTGAGCATCCTTGGCATGTATTTCTTCAGGAGCAGGTATTTCAAGGACCCAAAAGGGCATCGTTGAGCTTTTGGGATAGCTGCTGTGGAGACAGAGGAGATTAGACAGTTGAATACCTTGTTTGGTCTCTCAGAGGACCATTCTGCTGTGGGACTGCTGAGGGTCGAAGTACAACAGGTACCGATCGCTACAACAGTGCACAGTCGACAATACCGCACCAACGGGGACTCCATGACCCCCATCCATGACATGATTTGTGGAGAGCCAAGGGGTGGTCAGTAAGATTCTCTCACCCTTTAATAGTCCCATATGGCCAGTGCATAAGTCCAATGGAGAGTGGAGACTGACAGTGGACTATTGTGACCTGAATGAAGTCACACCACCACTGAGTGCTGCTGTGCCGGACATGCTGAAACTTCAGTACGAACCGGAGTCCAAGGCAGCAAAGTGGTGCCACCATCAGCATTGTTAATGTTTTTTTCTTTGTTCCTTTAGCAGTAGAGTGCAGGCTACAGTTTACTTTCACCTGGAGGGACATCCAGTATACCTGGAACTGACTGCCCCAGGAGTGGAAACACAGTCCCTCTATTTACCATGGACTGATCCAGGCTGCACTCATGTATTGGGTCTGGTTGAGGTGGAGTTCATTTCCCCATATCAACCCTCACAGTGCTGTGCTCTGCATTGGGAGCTAGAAAGGTATTGATAACACACCAGTGTTTTGGCTATGGTTGAGCACAGCATTAGTACTGTAACATTCCTTCCCCAATCGAGGGCAAGATCCTGGGAGGAGACACAACCAGGTCAGCTGACCCAAACTAACTAAAGGGATATTCCATACCATATGACATCAGCTCAGATATAAAAGCTAAGGAAAGGAGCAGGAAGGGGGGTATTTGTTGTTTCCAATATTTGCCTACTAAGAAACCGTTACCCATTGCTGAAGCCCTGCTTCCAGGGACATGGGATTTTTACAGTCAGATTGTCAGTGCTCTCTATTGTGACATGGAAGAAGAACGAATTTAAGTGGGGTCCTGAACAACAACAAGTTTTTGAATAAATCAAACAGGAGACTGTTCATGCAGTAACCTTAGGGCAAGTCAGGACAGAAGAAGATGTGAAAAATATGCTCTACACTGCAGTTGGGGACAATGGTCCTTCCTGGAGTCTCTGGCAAAAAGTACCCATGGAGACTCAAGGATTGTCCCTGGCGTTCTGCAGTTGGGGATACAAAGGATCCAAGGCCTGCTACACCCCAACTGAAAAAGAGATACTGGCAGCTTATGAAGGGGTTTGAGCTGCTTCAGAAGTGATTGGCACTGAGGCACAGCTCCTCCTGGCACCCCAACTGCCAGGGATGGTCTGGATGTTCAAAGGGAAAGTCCCCTCCTAACATCATGCCACTGATGCCATGTGGAGTGAATTGATCGCACTGATCACAGAGAGAGCTCAAATAGGAAACTCCAATTGCCTTGGGATCTTGGAAGTCATCATCAACTGACCCAAAGGCAAAAATTTTGGACTATCATCAACTTCAGAGGAGGAAAAGGTGATGTGCTGAGAAGACTCCACCATATAATCAGCTACCAGACACACTCTCTTCACTGACAGTTCCTGCAATATCGTAAGGATACATCAAAAATGGAAAGCTGCTGTATGGAGTCCTACGCAACAAGTCACAGAAGCTATTGAGGAACAAGGTGGATGTTATGGGTTGAGATTGACCCCCCTTAGAGTCGGGGGGCTCAGAGGTGATTGGGTGCCAGGGCAGTGTTCCCTGGAGGGCCAATCACCTCTCGTCTTGTTCGCTCCTGCTGAAAAATCATATATACACAACCACCAGAAGTTGTTGGCAATTTCTGTCTGTCTGCTGCTGTGTGTGGGTGTTAGAAGGCCAAGGCGTGGCATGTAGCATTGTTGTCTTTATATGATAAAGAAATGCAGTCCGCTCTCCAATGATGGTGGGATCAAAGAGGTTTATTTCAAATTCGGCGCTTCCTTATATCCCCTAAAACCATGTGACCTTCTAGTCAATGGGGTTGTCTGTCCCTGCGCATGTCCCTTGATTTTTCTGCCCCTGGGACATGCCCCCTACATCACCCCCTTCTTTCCTATTTAAGAAGGTCATGAAAACAGTGCAAGAACAATAATGCAAACAATCAGAACAGTACATTGTAAACTACCAAAACTTGCAATGACCCAGCACATCGCTTACTTTGGCCTCTTATACATCTATGGTAAACTTTATAAAACTTTCTTATATTCCTAAAGGGTAGTGCAACTTGGAGAAATAACTTTATTAACTTAAGGGTCTTAGCTCAACCGTGCAAACTTTTAATCTTTATTAATCTGAGGGTTTTAAATAACTGAGGAGTTCAACTTTATTTAAGAAACAGGTTAAGCTTAGCAAAACTAAATTCTCCTAAAGTGACCATGTGACGGAGGTAGTGTTATTTTGTGAGGTGTTTTGTTTTCAATACACTTGTCCAGTCAAACAACTCTCTTATTCATTCACACTCTCATTCATTGATGACCATCATTCCATTCATCACACACACATTCATAGATTTTTTACAGACTGCTTTTTGCCACACTGGTCATCCCTAAATGTAAACCTGAAACATAAACATAACTCTTTTATAACTTCTGCATTACTCTGTTTTATGCTGCTGTGGTTGTGTACCTAGGTAGGGTCTAACACACCTGGAAGGAATCCATTTAAGTTCTTTTCCTGTAACCACACAGGCGTAGCCTCGTCCCCAAGTGACGAGATCTAACGGTCCTGTCCATTGCCCTGAAATTAAATCTCTTACCATGACTGGTGGTTTGGGAGAGGCAAGAGTCTGAGGCTTGTGCTGCTTTTCGTACCTGCTTCTTTCAGCGCTGTCACAATTTAAAAAATTGATAACATACATGGTTTTCCACAGACGTTCTTGCAGGCTATAGACTGAGTCCCCTTTTTTTTGTTTATCTAACATGTCTTTCAGTGTGCGATGTGCCCTTTCCACGATTGCTTGTCCAGTTGGTGAGTGTGGGATACCTGTGACATGTGAAATTTCCCATTCTGACAGGAAATTTCTTACCTTTTCTGAGATAAAGGCTGGTCCATTATCTGTCTTGGTCTGTTTTGGGGTACCAAGGGTAGCAAAACAACTGAGTCAGTGTATTATTACATCCTTGACCTTTTCCCCGTGTGTACTGTGGCGGTTATGTATTGTGAGTGTGCATCTATGGATACATGTACATATTTTAACGTGTCAAATTCGGAGATGTGTGTGATATCTGTTTGCCAAATCTCATTTGCATTAACCCTCTGGGGTTAACACCTTCCTGAGATGGCATGGGTGTGATTTTCTGACAGTCTGGGCATGACATGATGATGTCTCGAACCTGATTGAGTGTTATCTGAAATTGTCTTTTGAGAGAACTTGCGTTCTGATGGAAAAATGAGTGAGACAATTTCGCTTGCTCTAAGACTCTAGGTATGGTGTTAAACATTGCTGTTTTGTCAACCTCTCAGTTTCCATCAGCTATTGGCCCTGGTATGTCAGTGTGTGACCTTGTGTGCATTATACAGAAATCAAACCTATGATTCACAAGAAACCAAACAGAACGCATTTCAAACAACAGGTGGGAGTTGGAGACATCTCGAAGAAACGAACTCTCGAGATGAGATACCAGCCCTGCAACATAACAAGAGTCAGTTACAGTATTAATAGGTTGATCAGAAAACTTCCCCAAGGCAATATGAATGGCAGCCAGTTCCAGAACCTGCACAGAACCTTGGTTCATGGTCTGTGCCTCTTGTTCCCATTGTCCCGTGTCAGGATTTACCCAAGTCATTGCAGTTTTTAGTGTTTTTCCAGATGCATCTGTGAAAACCATGAGGCCTTTCATTGGTTCATGTTTGCATCTGGTTGTGGTTTTTAAAGGTAAACTACCAATTTCTGCCCACAATCTGTGTTTAGGGAGATGAACTGAAATGTCACCGTCAAAACCTGCCAGGGCAACCTGGAATCCTGGGTCCTCAGTTAGCATCCAATCGAAGTTGTCCTTTGTAGCTGGGATGTAGATGACAGCAGGGTCTCTTCCATCTAGTTCTTGCAATCGTCCTCTGCCTTTAATGACAAGTTCGGCAAACATTTCGTTAGTAGTCCACACAGTTTTAGGTGGTGTGTGGAGCAGAAACAACCACTCTAGAATTTGCAGTGGGTCTTTCTCAGTCTGATCCCACTGAAACAAAACTGCAAATGGCTGGTACCTGCTGGGAACAAGGGCCAGGCAGATTTGCAGTTCAGGATTTCTCCTTCTGCCTTGTCTGCCCTCTATTGCCCTGGCACAAATGTCTAACGTCTGCTTTGCCTCTGCTGTCAGAGACCTGTTAGACGTTAGGCTGGAGTCCCCCTTTAGCAGCTCAAATAGAGGGTGTAACTCCTCTGTGGTTATGCCTAAAATAGGCCTTAACCAGTTGATGGTTCCCAGAAGTTTTTTACCTCGAGCTGCAGTGGCTGTGGGGAAATTTCCTGCTGCGTGAGCTTCCATCCAAGGTAAGTCCAGGGCTATGATCACTGGATTTTCTCTGGAGCAACCTGTAACCCTGCATCTTGGACAGCATCAGTTAGAGCAGCAAAAACAATTTGCAGTTCTTTTTCTGTGGTCATGGTAATTAAAATATCATCCATGTAATGATAAATGATAGCAGAGGGAAAACGCCTTCTGATGGGATGAATAGTGTTTGCCACTACTGTTTGACATATTGTAGGACTATTTTTCATCCCCTGAGGAAGGACAACCCAGTGATACCTTTCCATGGACTGTTCATTTTTCAAGGTCAGGATGGAGAAGGTAAACCTTGGCATGTCCTCAGGGTGTCAGAAGATGGTAAAGAAACAGTCCTTTAAATCAATTACCACTAGTGGTCAATTTACTGGGAACATAGCGGGTGAAGGCAGTCCTAACTGCAATGCTCCCATCGGTTCTATGACTGTGTTTACTGCTCTTAAGTCCTACAGCATCCTCCATTTTCCACTTTTTTTGGGAATGCAAAACACGGGAGTATTCCAGGGACTGTTTGTTGGCACAATATGTCCTGCTTCTAACTGTTCCCTTGCAAGTTCTCTTAAATGTTCAAGCCATTCCTTTTTCATAGGCCATTGGTCCACCCAGACTGGTTGCTCACTTTTCCAAACCAGTTTAATTGGTGCTTGGCATGGCTGACCAATGGCCCTTATTGAAAAACCTGGTTGCTTGCAGGAGGAATTTGCATGACTGTGCCAAAATGCCCGAGAACGTCCCTCCCCCACAGTGTGCATGGAATGGGAGCAACAATGGCTATTTGTCCCTCTGGCCCCAAGACAGTGAGTACTTGGGCATTCTTTCTGGGCCTTTGTGTGCCTCCCACCCTCTGAAGGGTTGTAACTGGGCAAACAGTGGACCAGTTAAGTGACCACTCGGAGTCCTTTATGATGGAAACATCAGCTCCTGAGTCCACAAGACCTGTAAATCTGTGCCCATTAACTTGGCATGTCATGAGCGACTGTGTGGCTGTGATGGTTGCTGCCCAGTAAACTTGTGGCTGTCCTGTGCTACCAAAGACCCCTGAACCCCGCTCCCTCTCCCCCTCCCCCGCAGGCGACGCACTGTAGAAGGGGATTAGTTGGGCGATTTTCCATCCCTTTGGAATGAAACGGGGGTGAAGGGGTCCAGACCATTATTAGAATTTCACTATGAAAATCTGAGTCTATCACTCCAGGTAGCACAAATAAACCCATTTTGGTAGTGGAGGACCTTCCAATCAGTAGTGCGTGTACCCCTGGGCTAAGGGGACCCCATCGCCCAGTTGGGATTAGTACTACCTCTGTGGAAGTTATGAAGACTGAGTCTCAGTTGGATAAGTCCAGCCCAGCACTGGTTGAGGTGGAGGGGCACAAAACGCTGGCTGAGGTGGGGGGGCACAAAACGCTGGTTGAGGTGGGGGGACACAAATTGTTAGCCTGTTCCCTTGTGTTGCATTTATTTGTTGTACCGGGGTGTGCGACAACGTCCCTCGCTTCCAGTTTTTTGGCTCCCTTCTCCCTCTTGGGGGCTTGCGAGGTGCTATTGCTAAGGGTCTCCTGGGACAATCTCTTTGAAAGTGGTCAGGGGCACCACAGATGTAACAACCACTTTTGGGTCTGGTTCCTTCCTGCACTCTTAGCCGAGCACTTAGTGCTGTTGCTAACGAGTCAGTTTGATGTCCTACTGAGTGAACCCCTTGACAGGCGTGAACCAGCTTGGCAATGCTGCAGCTTTCCCTCTTAGGAAGGGCTTGCAAAGTTCTTTTACAGTCTGGGTATGCATTTTCGAAAGCCAGTTGCCTGTTAAGTATTTCTCTGGTTTCCTCATTTTCAATCTGCCTGTTTAAGGCAAACTGCAGCCGATACAAAAATTGGGAGTATGGTTCTGTCGGGCCTTGTATTATTTTTGTGAATGATAAATTGGTGTCTCGATCTGATGTGGGTAATTTTCTCATAGCTCTTAGGGCATGCTTAGCTACTACTTGGTATATTTCTCTATGGTACTTAACTTGTTCATCTATTGAACTATAATTTCCATCCCCGGTTAGGTGATGTGCTGAGACGCCTGCTCGTGGATCATTAGCATACTCAGAGCAACTCTCCCTAAAATCGTTTAGCCATACACTGTACTGAGTGTTAGTGTAATGGGGAGGGGTTACTTTATCAGGGAAGGTCCGAGATATACAGACACGAAAAACAGACACCGTTGCTAGCTCAACAAAAAAACCAATATTTATTACAAAAGGTGGCCAAGAAAATAAACAAACCCAAAAGGGAGGAACGAGGAGAGGAATAAGCCCCAGCGGGACCTCCCCAGTTACCCAACTGTTGCCTATAAAGTTATCTTACCAACCTAGCATACCTATAATTACCCATAGCAGAAGTGGCATCCTCGGAGAGTCAGTAAGTTAACAAGTTGGCAAGAGTCCCCGCCAGAAGGAAACGTTGTCCTTGAAGTAAAGTTAGCTCTCACCAAGGAAGCACTATCTCCTTTTTAAACAATTAATTGAGAGACCACAACCTCCCAGGTGTGGCCAGCACCGCCCCGTCAGGGGTTCTCAATCCCTCCCCCTTGGTTATGTAAGTGCACCCCTTCTGCGCACGCGTGGCTTTCCCTGCGCCTGGGTACTGTACTCAGGGGGGTCTTTTCCAAATGAGTCTGGGGGCGTCCTTCATCCTCCTCCTCCTCAATCTCTCCTTGGAGGACAACTAGCCAATCACAGAATACCAATTAAAACAGTTTATACAAGAAGCTCTCTTCAAGGACAACTTTCCCATTTATCAGTGCTTGTTTTACAATAACTTGGCAAGTAAAGAGCAAAGCTTTCACAGGTGGCAGGGCCAAACACAGACCAAAAGTATCAGCATAAATTCACCCTGATGCATTCCACCGCGTGGTCTGTGGTTGGACCATGACACAGGTGAGTGACTCATCTCCAAAACTGTATAACAGTGACAGTACAGACAATACTATCTTGGCAGTCATGTCCATTCTCAGAAGGGAGATCCAAGTGGGTTCCAGAGATCAGCTACTGGGAGTCAACAGTTTGGGTTTTTTTTGGATAACAGTTCCCCGGTTGGCAGACCCAGTTTCTCAGACAGATGAACCGGTGTGTCCCCTTGTATGGGCTAGGACAACGCAATGAAACTCAGGGTTTCCTACAAACTGTCGCTTAAACTATTAGACAATTTTACACTTCAAATTCATCTTTTATAGAATGAAGTGGTCGACTGCCAACCACAACGTCTTATGGGCCTATTAGGAGCCATCACAGGCACTGTATGCCTGGAGTTTGATTCAACACCAGACAACATCCCGGTTTAACCAATTGCTCCTACAGGAAGTTTGAAAAGTTCGAGGTCTCATCGGGGGCAGCCATCCTGCCATAGCTTGCCCCTGACTGCAGTCAATCCCCTCCACCTCATGGAGTGATAGTGCAGGTATCTCTTGCCTCCATGCTATAAAAGTAACCATTTCTGCACCTAACTAGAATGTTACTAGTTCATCACAGGAAAATTGCAGGTATGATGCGAGCCAGAGCCCATAGGGAGGTCCACAAACATCAGTCCTTCATTTGCAGTCTTGCCAACCAGCCTTTTAACGTGAGACTTTTCTTCTGTGAGGCCCAGCACCTCACCCATGGTTATTTCACGATCACATATGTTCTTGTGTAGACTCGTAAACCAACAGGTTTATGTCATTTGTTGATTCCAAATAATTCTCACCACCTGCTGTAACACTACTGGGACAAAACACATACAAATATGAGCAATGGAAAACAATCAATGTCTGATTTAGAATTCCTGAACCACACCGTTCTGTCTGATCTTCACAAACATCACCGGTGTGATATGAATAGCACAGAAACGGATCGTTCTGTACAGTGATGACCATTAGGTACAAATTCTACAGTTTCCCATTGCCTTCTTTCCCCCCTTAATGACACGTCTGCCTCATCCCAGGAGGCAAAATCAAGTACAATTGCAGACACTCTTCATACAGCAATCACATATTACCTTCACATCCTAAAGCCAGGGCTTAGCTCTAGCCTTTACCTTTAACACTGTTGCCAAAATAACTTGACAGCACACCGTTCAGGAATAGTATTCCAATTCTGATTGTTGCGTACCAGTAATAAAAAACAAAGCATAACCATCTATTTTGTCATTCAAGATCCATGGCCTGCACCGAATAGGCTAATGCAGGAGTAGTCAGGTCTGTAACTGCTGTATCTTCCTGGACCCTGGTCAGACTCACTGAGAACCACAAATGATAAACAAGGACCACCTGACAGACATTGTGCATTACACGAATCACAACATCAGGTGTGGACAATAAGACACACAACAGACAGGTACACAATAACTGAACCATTACACCAGTTAGTAAGAGTTAGTAGACACAAATGAATCATGTTTAGGATATGTTTTCTTCCATGTGATAGTCGAGCTGGTCTTGTGCTGCGCAGCATTCACTGATCTCTGTCCAGAATTCTTGCCGCTCCTGATAAGCTTCATCAAACATGCTGGAAGCCAGTGGGGTCCTGTGGGAGACAAAACACAAACAAAAAAAAACAACCCCCCCCTTCCCATACTAATAACTTAATATCTACTTGAGGTGTCTGTTTGTGACCCCAGTTCACACGTGCCCACCGCATGAACTAAATGACCACTGCGTGAACCAAAAAATTACCACCGCGTGAACCTAAATGGCCACCGCGTGAAACGAAAACTTACCACCGCGTGAACCTAAAACATGGCTTTAAACTTTCAAGAACCTAAACCCACAATGACTTTGAGGCTGGCAGTTGTTGTCTCACTGCCCCCACCAGGGCCTTACAATCCCATATCCACTAGTACCCAATACTTCATTATTTCTGTCGGGCTACTGCAACTCCACGGTTCAGGAGTAACCCCAGTACAGATTTCTAGCCGGCCCCAAAGAATGCTCCAGGGCTCCTGGGTCCACCCAGCACGCTCCATGAAAGGAGTGCCCCCCACATCCCATTTCTGAGAAGTTAACAGCTTTGCTAACCAACTCATACTTACCCTTCTTGCCTACGCCTCCCCCCGGTTCACGCCCAATAAGGAACGGGGAAGGCACAGGCAGCACGACCGGGAGCAATCCAACAAGGATAGACAGACAGGACTTGGGAAATCAATTAGGAATAAAAACGGAAGGGATAGTGGCTAACTTTTCGATCCCCTACCCAGCAATGTCAGTCGTGACAGCCCCGGGTGGAGTTCGTCCCTATGTGGATCCCAGAAGAGTGTTCCTAGTTCTGCCGAAAGGTCTCACCCCCTCCCAACCAACGGGAGCCGGAGGAAACAGGAAAACCACCAACACCAACAAAAACAACAACAACAGAAAACCACTCGGTTTTGCGGGGGTCCCTCTTCCCCCGGGGTCGGTGGGGTCCCTGCAGGGCTGCGCTGGATGTTTGGGCTTACTTAGACCTCCAGGACCTGTCAGGAGGAGATCTCCTGCAGGGTTGCGTTGGGTGGTGTCTCTGTGAGCGGGACTCCGCCTGGTCGAGGGGAGGCTGCGTCGCTCCGTGTCTCTGTGAACGGGACTCCGCCTGGCCGAGGGGAGGCTGCGTCGCTCCGTGTCTCTGTGAACGGGACTCCGCCTGGTCGAGGGGATGCTGCGCCGCCCCATTAGTGGACGGGACCACGCCGAGCCCAGCTCCGAGCCCAACTCCAGGGGTTACACCGCCCCATTAGTAGGGCGGCAGGCACACGAGGAGGGAGTCTTTGTCTAGCTGCTGAGTTTCAGTTTTGATTTCTCGGATGCTACTTCTCTGCAGTTTTTTTCTCCTTCAGGGTCTCTGCAGTGTCCGGCAGCTGCCCCGGCGGCGGCGGTTCGGGTGGCGATCGGCGCAGTGCACGGTCCGAGCGCCGCTAGGGAGGGGGGACCACCGGAGGCACATGTGTGGCTCGGCAGGCTACTCGGAACTGCGGTGCTTTCTGTTGAGCGGAAAGATGGAGTGGGGTTCGCGGGGTCTCGCGGTGGGACTGGGGGTGTTTTGGGCAGCAACGGCGCCGTTTTTGCGCACACGGTTGAGCCATGGCAGGCGGCGGGCAGTAGGGTTCCCGGCAGGGTTTGGGGTACTCGAGTTTTTCGAACTGCGGGGTTCATCGCCTCCCAGGGAACAACCTCAACTGTGATGTTAGGTGGTATCGCCACTTTCTCAGCTCACTCACTGCTCCAGTGGATGTTGGACCTGCTCCGCTCTCTCCGGCTGCCAGCTCCGATCTCTCGGCTTCTTCTTTTCTTCTTTCTTCTTTCTTCCTTGTTCCTGTGCACTTTTCCCTGATATTTTTGAGCTCACTATACTAACTGCGTTTCTCAGATTCCGCTGAGAGAACAATTTACGGACGTCTTGGTTTTTTTTGGTTAAAATTCCCATCTCCACATAATTGAGATGATAGCCGGAATTACCGAATAATTCGCCTGATTCAGGATATTTTAATCTACCTAATGTAGGTTCTAGGTCCCGGTTTGGTGTGCCATATGTAGCGTTGTTGTCTTTATATGATAAAGAAATGCAGTCCGCTCTCCGATGATGGTGGGATCAAAGAGGTTTATTTCAAATTTGGAGCTTCCTTATATTCCCTAAAACCATGTGACCTTCTAGTCAATGGGGTTGTCTGTCCCTGTGCATGTCCCTTGATTTCTCTGTCCCTGGGACATGCCCCCTTACAGTGGCAGGCCCTCCTTCTTCCCCCTCCAGGGGGAGGGGAGGCCCTGCGGCCCACAGCCCTGCCTAAGCCAGGGTTGGAGACAGCATTGGAGTGAGTGTGTTTGTTGTGAGGAGAGAGAGACTCACAACCACTGAGGTAAGAGGGAGAGGCAAGTCCCTTGCAAGGAGGTTAGACCCTCTTCCCGCCCCTGCAGCTGGGCTGTGGGGTGCTTGGGACAGTGTATAACTGGACCGAGCTGCCTGTGGCCAAGGTTAGGGGGCTTTTTTCCCCTCTCACTGTTAAGTGGGAGTGGATGCAAGGCTTAGTATTGAAACTGAGCCAAGAGACGGGTTGATAACAAAAACAGTTCGGTGCCAGGGAGAAAACCCAGGCGAAATTGAAGACGAACCAGAGAGAGAGGCTCAGGAGGTGTCCTGCCGAGGTTTGACTGGGGGCATCTGAAAACACGGAGGAGGAATGAAGATTCTAAACGCGTACTATGATAAACTACACTACAGCAGCAGCTAACCGAGGTATGAGAATGAGAAAGAGAATGACACAACAGAGATGTTACAGAACCAAGGAGAAAGGGCTCAGAGTTATCTTGGACTTCATGAAGAAGAAAGGACTTCAGCAACAGCTGGAGGTTGGTGGGGGAGCATTTCAGGTTCCCTGAACGCTCCCACGAGAGAGAGACTGCTTTTACTATCAACCTAGAAGGCTTTTCCTGGACTAAAGTTAAAGGGAGAGGCTTAAAGGGACTGATAGAAGTGTAATATATATATATAGTTGCTTTTAGCTTGTATAGTATTTATTTGTGTAAATAAATGTATATTACTTCCCCTTTCTCCCTATAGAAGCCTCTTGCCTGAAAGTGTTCTCTTCGGTGTTAAGATAAAATTGTGGGAAGGGGTGGGGGAAACCTGGAAATTGGATTTTGGATTTCTAATGTGGTTCAAACTGCTACAGTGGATCGTCAGGTTGCAGAGTTGAAAACCATCCAACTGGCTTTAGATATCACTGAATGAGAGAAATGGCCAGAACTCTACCTCTACACTGACTCGTGGATGACAGCAAATGCTCTGTGGAGGTGACTGGAGCAATGGAAAAAGGCCAATTGGCAGCACATCTGGGCTGTTGAATTGTGGCAAGACATCTCTGCCCAGGTGGAGAAGTTGACTGTAAAAGTACGTCATGTAGATGCACATGTACTACTGAAAAACATAACAATGGACAGGTGGATTGGGCTTCCAAGATTAAAGTGTCTCAAGTGGATCTGGACTGGAAATACAAGGATGAATTATTTCTGGTTCATTGGGCCCATGACACCTCAGGTCATCAGGGAAGAGATGCAACATATAGATGGACTTGTGATTGAGGGGTGGACTTGACCATGGACGCTATCTCCCAGGTTATCCAGAACTGTGAAACGTGCTGCAGTCAAGCAGGTCAAATGGGTAAAGTCTCTGTGGTATGGGGGACAGTGGTCGAAATATATATATGGGCAGGCCTGGTAGATTGATTACATCACACTCCTGCAAACTCACCAAGGCAAGCAATACATGCTGACAATGGTGGAAACAATCACTGGATGGTTGGACACGTACCCTGTTCCTCATGGCACTGCCCAGAACACCATCTTTGGACTTGAAAAGTAAGTCCTGTGGCGACATGACACCCCAGAGAGAATTGAATTGGACAACAGGACTAATTTCAAAAATCGCCTCATAGACACCCTAGGTGTACCAGGGTGAATTTATGCTGATACTTTTGGTCTGTGTTTGGTCCTGCTACCTGTGAAAGTTTTGCTCTTTACTTGCCAAGTTATGGTAAAACAAGCACTGATAAATGGGAAAGTTGTCCTTGAAGAGAGCTTCTTGTATAAACTGTTTTAATTAGTATTCTGTGATTGACTAGTTGTTCTCCAAGGTCGCTTGAAGGAGAGATTGAGGAGGAGGATGAGGAAGGCTTGACCCCAGACTCAATTAAGAAAGACCCCCAAAATATACTGCACGTGCGTTAGGGGATTTCCGAAGTTCTCACGCATGCGCAGAAGAGATGCACTTGCATAACTGGGAGGTGGGACTGAGGGCCTCGGGTTGGGCAGTGCTGACCACACCTGGGGGCTTGTGACCACTCAATTAATTGTATACAAAGCAGATAGTGCTTTCTTGGAGTGAACTAACTTCACACCAAGGACAACATTGCCTTTTGGCGGGGACGCCTGCCAGTTTGTGAACTTACTGACTCTCCAAGGATGCAGCTTCTGCTATGGGTAATTATAGGCATGCTAGGTTGGTAAGATAACTTTAGGCATGCTAGGTTGGTAAGATAACTTTATGGGCAACAGTTGGGTAACTGGGGGCTCATTTTTCTCCCCCTTCCTCCCTTTTCGGTTTGTTCGTTTTGTCGGCCACCTCTTGGTAATAAATATTTGCTTTATTGAGTTCCAACGGTGTCTGGTTTTTCATGTTTTAGTATATCTTGGACCTTCCCTAATACACTAGGCCAGAGAGAACAGGATTGAGTGGGTGTACCTGTTACACCCCCGTCCAGAAGCTCCATGCTTTTACCGGTTGTACACTTAAATTTTAGACTTCAAGAGATTTCACCCACACAAACCCTTGCAAAGTCTTTGATTCTTTGATACCTCGAGTTCATGTCCAGAGAAAAACTACACATTTTTCTCTAAGAGATTTCTTTTAATTTGGTGAGAATATAGGTGTTTTGGCAATAAGGGTTTTACAGAGATAAAATGCAAACCAAGGAAAAGCATTTCTCTATAACAGTACAAAGAACCCAATTCACAGAAGCACTGCACTTAATAGAAAGTTACTAGACAAACACCAATCCAAACTGAATTACCATAACTTAAGTTGAATACAGACAATAGGTGTTTAAGTTGCCCATAGGAGTTGAGAGATTAAGAGAAGAAAGAATAAAGAGAGAAAGAGAGGAGAGATGTGGGAAACCAAACAGGTGTTCAGGTTAGAGGCCCTGAAACAACTACTCAACCAGAGGCCTCAGAGATAATGTTGGAATCTACCAAGTGACCTTGGGCAACCTGGGAAAGGGAGAAAAGAAGCTGCTAACTCCAGCAGAAGGATCTGTGATGAGTACCTACAACCAAAGTTAAAAATAAGAAAGAAGAGGCTGTTTAACACCACTTAGGAAATATATACCGGTATATATTTATCAATAGTTGTGTGTTGTTAAAAAGTTTGAATAGAGTGTGTAAGTTTAAAAGACATGTGTAACAGTGTATAAAATAAATCTCTGCATGCCTCTTTTCCTGTAACCTAGAAATCATTGCACTAGGTACGGATCTGAATCATGGGTCATCTACCACCACCACCTGCGTCTCCTAGAACACTTCCATCAACGCTGTCTCCGTACAATCCTAAACATCCACTGGTCAGATTATGTGACCAATACATCTGTTCTAGAACAAGCAGCAGTCACAAGTATTGAGGCCATGTTACTGAGAACACAGCTGCTTTGGGCAGGGTACGTCTCAAGGATGAAGGACCACTGCCTCCCTAAGATCTTGCTTTATGGTGAACTTGCCACCGGCTACCGCAAGAGAGGAGTCCCAAAGAGAAGATACAAGGACTCCCTGAAACAACATCTCAGCCTTGTCCATATTGATCGTCGTAACTGGTCTACTGTGGTCTCCAATCGGGAGGTCTGGAGACACACCATCTATAACGTTGTTGATGCTTTTGAGAAAGCACTCAGGTTCACCCTTGAGGAGAAAAAGCAACACAGAAAGAATTGTGCCTTGCAGAATATACCATCTAAGGAGTCTTTCTGCTGTGCCTTTTGCAACTGGACATGCCTATCTCGTATTGGCCTTTTTAACCACCAACACGCTTGCAACAAACGTGGGTAGAACCCTTCCCAAATCTTCGTTTGCGAAGCCTAGCCATGAGGTGTGATAAAAATGTCTTAATGTAAACATTGCATGCCTTTTCCGCCATTATCCGGGGATGACGAGGACTGAGAATAAAGCCTCTATTTTAGTGATGCAGTCAGATTGTCTTATTTAACAGCCAGAGACGTTTTAAAAAGTGTAGAACTGTGTCAGATAGATTTTCAGGCATCGGCAGAGAGAGACATATTTGTCAGGAGGGCAGAGGAGATGGAGACCACATTCATGTCTGTTTATAGACTTTGACCACTCCTTTTAGGCGGGACCTTTGGCTCACTGCCACTCACTGTTGCCCCAGCCAAAGTGAGGGGTGCCACAGCCACTTAGAGACTCCAGGGGGCATGGTGTGGGTGGGTTACCATGCGGTCTTACTGATTGACAGTTCAGCCACATGGCTTTCCCTGTCGTACTCTTCATGGGTGCAGTCACGTTGGCTACAGGCCTAGACTTTCCCCCCCATGCACACACAGACAACATGGTTTATTCAACCCATCAATCAGTCTAGTGAGATGCGAATCCAGTCTCTGACAGTATCATATTCCCTATCATGCACCAACCTCTGGGAAAATGGAAACTTACAATGGACTGTTAAAAACTACATTGAACACAATGAGTGGTGGGATCTTCAAACATTGGCATCTACATTTAGCAAAGGTCACCTGGTTAGTTAACACTAAAGGTTCTACCAATCTTGCTACCCCTGCCCAATCAAAACCTCCATGTACCATAGAAGGGGATAAAGTCCCCATGGTGCTTATGAGGAATGTGTTAGGGAAGACAGTTTGGATCAGTTCTGCCTCAAGCAAAGGCAAAACAATCCATGGGATTGTTTTCACTCAAGGACCTGGGTGCACTTGGTGGGCAATGCAGTGGGACAGGGAAACACGATGTGTGCCTCAAGGGGATTTGATTTTTGGGTGAGAACAGTCTGTAATGTTGGATTGTATAATACTGGTTGCTGAGTGACATTACCACTGTATGTCATAACTCCCATGACCAATGAGGATGGACTGCTCCAGGTACACCAGTTGTGAGCTCCTGATGCATCTTCCAACCAACCAACCAACAGCACACCAGCCCTTCTGCCATGGAAGACATCTAGGACAGATAGAACTCACAGTCATGGACTAAATGAACTCAGCAGACCTCTTGGAGGGACGGTCATTGACTATGGCAATGATACCTGTGCTTGTGTACATATATATATGTATATATATGTACATAGTTAGAAGGTGTAGGATGTGGGAATGATGTAGGTGGTATAGAATAAGGGGTGTATAATGTCCTGATTCCGGTCAGGACAGGGTTAATTTTTTGCAGTAGCCAGGAGGAGCAGTTATTCTATACTACCTCATGTCATTGCCAGGGGCGGGTGGAAGGGAGGCTTTTCCAGTCAGGGTGAGCACTCACATGCAAATCATTTGTTTCTTGTACACTCTATTATTAGTATTGTTGGTGTTACTGTTCATTTTCTTATCTCATTGTTGTTTCCAGTACATTGTTCTTATCTCAACCCATGATCTTTACCTTTTGTGCCTCCGATTCCCCTTTCCATCCCGCTACAGGGGGAGGGGGGAGTGAGCAAGCGGCATGTGGTTTGGAGAGTCCCAGTGGGGGCACTAAATTGGGGAGTACCATTCCTAAACCATTACAGAGATTTAAAACAAAAAAGGAGACTCCACTGAAATAAATTATGATTTTGGAATTAATGGAATTTAAGCTTTTCTTGTAGGCCATAATAGACAGCATGGTCAGAAGACACTGTAGTTAGCCTTTTAAATCCATAAACAGGCACCAAAATGAGTAACTGTTTTTTTTTCTCAAAAACTGGAGATCCATCTTTTCCCATTGAAATCAGTTTGTGGTCAGGTACAAACTGGTGGTTTCTTGCTCTACCATGCTGTGTTACTGCCATTGGGGGGCAATATTTGGCTTTAAAATAAATCTGTTGCTAGTGTAATCAAAGGAATAGATTTACAAAATGTAACTGTGGTCACATTTGAACAGGCAAAAATTAATTGTCCATTTTTCCTTAATGGAAACTGTTTTCTTGAGAATATGAAAGGTTTGGTTTGGATATTTGTTTAGACCTATTTATGTAGAAACCTGTCTGAACACTGTATAATTTATTCTTCTAAAAAGTGTAGGCATTATATCCCAATCCTGCTGGCATGCAGTATCTCTAATTAATTGGAAATGCAAAGGCAGGCTCTGGGGAGTTGCAGCAAGGAAGATGCCCAGAGGAAGGCACTTTTCCTTGCGTGCCCAAAGCAGAGCTCTGGGGAGTTGCAGCAAGGAAGATGCCCAGAGGAAGGCACTTTTCCTTGCGTGCCCAAAGCAGAACTCTGGGATGGTTTTCTGCAGGGATTGGTGGAGAGAACCAGGGGTGTTTGGTTGCTAACTCTACACTCATACATGCTGCTAACTCTTGTGGTGCCCAGGGGACAGGGACTGTGCTCAAGGACTGGCAGGTCAAAGCCTCAGGTTCTAGAGAGCAGCAGTTAAGTGAGAATTTCAGTTAACGTTCAAAAGGGTTGTTCCTAACCCAAAAGGTTGGGTCAAAACTATGATCTGAGTGTGTCCTAAAGGTTCAGCAAGCAAGCAAACAGTAAGCATATGATGCAAATCTTGGAGGTTTTTTAAATGTCTTTTAAAAGAGTCTTATTTCTTTATTTTTGTTTGACTCCTGGAGTTTTGGATGTTTGATGTTGATCAGCTCTGTGTCCAACCTGGTCACTCTTCTAGATTCCTATGTTCACCAGTCTTATGATGTTTTCTTCTTTCCTTTACTTTTTTATTAATTTTCTGATCCTGTGAGAAACTCCTGGCAGATCAAGAGCCCTGGTTCAGCTGGACATGGAAGACCAGTGGGGTCTGTGAGCCTTTTTGCCATGCTGTGAACAAGATACACAGAACCCCTGTGCCTTCTGAGGGAAGATTTTACATTTCTGGGATGTATGGTCCTTTCTGTCAGGGAATGCCTGCTTTGAGGTGCATCACACATGTACGTGTGAGTCAACCTTTACTAACCTATGTTGAGCATATGCTGTTGTGGGCTATCCTATCCTATCCTGTCCTGTCCTATCCTAGGTGGTTTCAGATTTTTAAATTCTAATTCCTTCACACCCTGGAACCAGAGACTACTTCTCAGAGAATATCTTTAGTGATTTTATTGCCATAGTATCTGAGCATTTTCTGCTGACACTTTCTATGTGTGTATATGTAAATACAACACACATATAACATACATCCAAACTGCATATTTTATAGGAAGGGATAATACTATGTACTTTGCCTGGGGATGTGGAATCCCCATGGAAAGCTCTGTCTGCTGCACAGTGTCGTGGTTTAACCCCAGTCAGCAACTAAGCACCATGCAACCACTCACTTCCCCCACCCCAGAGGGAAGGAAAATCTTCTCCAACTTCCTTGCTGTCCATTAACCTTTTATGGTCTTTAGTCCTTGGTCAGTGGTTATTGCTTATTCGTGTATGATGACTGGTGGTAGTTTCCTTAGTATTTATCTCTAGTGCCTTATTTCAACCCATCACACCTTGTGTTAATGCTGGCATTTCTACTTGGTTACCCAGGGTACTATTTTAAGAGTTTTTTATGTAATTTTGTTTTGGGCTCTCAGGCTTCACATCCATACTTATTGAACAACCAAATATCCCTACTGAATCATGACTGGCACCATAGCATAGGCCACTAAGTCAACTCTCACTTCACTCCTGGCTGTCAAGGTTTCCTTCAAACCCACATGAGCCACTCTGACCTTGAGGTCCTCCCTTGCTGCAAGCTACAAAGAAGTTCGCAGTCATCTTAAAGCAGGGCACAGAGGCTCTGCAAGGAATCTGAATTCTCTGAAGATACCAGACTGTCACGAAGACCCCCTGGGCTCGTGATATGACCGTGGTGGAACGACCTTTGTCTGGGGTGACGTAGCCCACGGAAGACCCCTTTGCCTGCGTCAAGGGGTCGAGGGGGATACCCCCTCGTGAGTGCTGGCAGAGATCCAACTATGAGCTGCTGCAAGAAAAGAAGAGAGAGAGTCTGCTGCCTTAGAGACATTGCTGCTCTGAAGAAGGGATCTGTCCTTCTTCCCTCCTAGACTTTTATTTGGAGGGGAGAAGAGATCTGATCAATTGTAAATACTTATGTCATGGTAGAGATAGCTAAGGTTGTATATAATGTATTGTAGTATTTATTTGTACAGTCATTGTAATATATTCCCTTTCCCCATTTTGAGTCCGTGTGATTGTCTGGAAAACACATCTTACACCAGGTTGAGATGTGGGAGGGGGAATAGAACTAGGGAACTGGATTTTGGGGTATGTCAAACCATGACACACTCTTAGTGAATATTTGTAGTCACACTGATGACTGCACTTTGTTAAGTAGCAGAAAATTAGCACCAAACTGCATCCAAACAGTATAAGCCCCATTGCTTGTGTCCATGATTCAGTGGTTGCTGGGTCCAGCTGCTCCTGATGCAGTATCAAGAGCATAGGCACACACCACTGAGTATGTGTTGAAACTCAGTTTTTTGGGATTGCATTGAGGCTGGTTAATTATGGGGGATTGGAGGTGTTCCTCAAACAGTGCTAAATTTGGGAAACAATCTTGGGGCACATTGGCAGTCCAGTTGGAATGTGCCAAAAAGTGCATTGTTACATTGATCATGACTAGTTTGGGACTCCACTGGTAGAGGATGTTGTTGCTTACAACAACTTGCAAGGACTCACTGGGTAGCCCAGTAATGCAGCTGCCATTGTGGTTAACATCATGTACACACATAGTCCAATAACAGTGTGGTTGTAGCTGAGCAGACACTGACCAGGGTGTCTTGGTTTTAAGAAAATGTTGCCAGGGAGGTAGGACCTTAAATGGAATAGAGGTTTCCCCCTCCCGAACTTAATGTGAATTCAAAAGTAAATACCAGGTAAAACATAGAAACAGAATAACAAGTTTTACTAAAAGAACAAGAGGCAATCAAAAATAAAAATGCAAACTACAAACACACAATAACAGAGAGAGAAATATCACCCAAAAAAGTCTGTCCACCGCTGTGTTGTTGAATTGGTAACTGGTGTTTCCTTCGGTGCAGTTACAGCCACTGCCAGAAGGTGGCGCTGGCGGGCTTCCTTGGCGGTGGTGGCGACTCTGATGAGAGGCGAGGGGAGCTCCAGCAGGAAGTGGCAGCAGCGGTCGGCAAAGCTCCAGTTTGCAGCACTAGCACCAGGCGCACGGAGCGGATGGGTCCGGGAGCACCGTGGAGAAAGCAGGCAGCAGCAGCGGGGCTTACCTCACACAAAAAAGGGGGGGGTACCTCCTTGGTTGGTGGCCGTGCGGGGCTCGCGTGCGGGATGAGCGAGGCAGGAGCGCGGAACAGCTTTTCCCACAGCCGCCAGGGGCTGCGGTGGAGTACAGTCCTGGACAGGCGGGCGGCGACTGCCTCTCTGGCACCGGTCAAGGAACAAAGAGGCATAGCAGTGCCAGATGAGCCCAACTCCAAGCAGCAGGGAGCCGGGGGAGCTTCCACAGTGAGTCCACGGCAGAGAAGGAGAGTCCAATGACGGGTACGGTCTCTCCCTTTTAATATTTCCAGATCTCGTACCAGTTCGAGTGTTATCTGAGTTTCAAGGGTGTGTTCCCCCCCTCCGTTTTCAGCAAGCCTCTTAAAACGTGGTCTCGACCCCTCGCAGGTCCAGTGCCGGCGGTACCCGTTATCAGCGTGCGCCACCTAATGGTGTTATGGTAAAATTACAAGAGGAGACTTCAAACATAACAGAGGGTCTATAGGTCCAGCACATTTCCTGGCCGGGGGCTCTCTGTCCACCCACCACTTTCCCAATATCATTATGTGCCTTGTGTCTCCCCAAGTGATGCAATCTCCAAATACTGGGGGTCACTGCAGGAGTCCTCTGGACAGATTTGGATATCTGTTTGGGATATTTTCCAGCCTGGGCTGAAGAGGAAGTCCACCCTGGAGACAGAAAATTGGCATTCATCTTACACATAGTGCTGGCATCCCTCCCAGTGAGTCTCCCAAGTGGCTTACTGTTGCAATAGGGGATGAACTGAGTAGGGATCCTTGGCTCTGTTAGATGTATCAGACACATACAGTTCATTCACAGTGTTAGAGCCCCAGTGAGATTAGCAGGATCAACCATACTGCAAATTACCCCATCTTCTGATTGCAGCAAGTCCACGTGTGTAGGTTGGATGCCCTGTTGGTTTGATGACTTGAACTACTTTTTCTACTGCTTCCACCTTCTGTCATGTTGACACCCCATGCCTGCATTAGCAGTGTTGCACAGGGCTCATCTACAGTGTGTTTCCTCCACCTTAAGTATCATAGACCACTTGCAGCACAGAAGGGTCTCAGCAATATTAGCTCCCTTTGTGCAGTTGGGGCAGTCATCAGACATGAATCAGGATAGATGCTGCATTGGGTCTGGCTGAGCTGGAGTTCATTTCCCCACAGTAGCCCTCACAGTGCTGTGCTTTCATTGGCAGCTAGAAGGGTGTTGATAACACACCGGTGTTTTGGATACTGCTGAGCACAGCACCAACACTGTAACATTCCTTCCTTAGTTGAGGGCAAGATTGTGGGAGGGGACCCAAATAGGCCAGATGACCCAAACTGACCAAAGGGATATTCCATACCATATGACGTCAGCTCAGATATAAAAACTAAGACGCAGATCAAGAAGGAGGGAATTCATTGTCTAATGGCTACCTGCTGAAAAACCATCATGCATACCGCAGCCCTGCTTCTCAGGAAGTGGCCGACCATTGCTGCTCATGGGAAGTAGAGAATAAACCCTGCTATCTTTCGCTTCTGTGCATGCAAGCTTCACTTTACTCTGCTTTAAAAAAACTGCCTTATCCCAACCCACGAGTTGTTTTTTTCCACCTTACTCTCTCTGTTGTCCAGCTGGGAAGGGGAGTGATAGAGCGGTTGGGTGGGCACCTGGTGTCCAGCCAAGGTCAACCCACCACAGCCCTTTTTGGTGCCCAACATGGGGCGAAATAAAGGCAGTTATATATATATGTTGCATACTATAGTAATAGTAGTTATTGAATAGCAAACTTCTGTGCGGGACATGGAGTTTGCTGGTTGCACTGCTTACACTTTATTTTGCTAAGTTTTGGGAACATACTAATCTAAACAATGGTTCTGTGCTTTGCTTTTACACTAATGGCCTTATTATGCTTGGGGAGTTATCTTCTGGGGAGCTATCTGGGAACAATGGAGAATACACCCTTTCCCCCCTCCCTGACATTGATATAAATGGCTTTATAATGAAGTCTTCCACGGTCCTTGCTAATCCTTATATGAGCTGTTTGGTAATGTTACCGTTACTAATACTGTCAGCACATTATGGAGTTCTTGGAATCTGGTGTTATTCTGGTGTAGGAGAAAACAAACTTTAGGTGATGATATATTGGGATGCGCCCTGAGGTGCTCAGTTTGAATCCGAAAAATCCGGAATAATGAACTGCCCAGAGTCTTTTGGTCTTTTAGCAGCAAAGGTATTTATTGACAGTTATTGCTGGAAAAACTTGCTCGAAGGCTTCACACAAAATCAGCAGTTTTTATACAATTTTCGAATATGATTAAATGCATATTCATGTGATTACAACATCTATCTATACATATTAATAACAGACGGACTATAGGTGGAGCTCAGGCGGGGTTTAGGACAGTGCTTCTCTTGGTCCTCAATTTTGGGGGTAGTTCTGATCTTCCTCCCATGGGTCTGGGGGCTAATCTCATCTTCCTCAGCTTGACCTCTCTTCTTTTCCATTGTTCTCGACCTGCTCACTGAAGCTTGGAAAAAACCTTGGCTCCCAACCTGTTTCTTCTATTCAAATGTCTACCTTATCCTACTGCATCTTAATTTATTACCTCTAGGCCTATTGCATGTTCTTTTACCATTCTCTTAAGTTTTGGTCCAGTAAGTAGAACAGAACAAGCACAGATAGTTTATGATGTTAGTAGCTTGTTAGCAGGCCCAAATTTCTTAGTTAACTTTTTTGGACCTGGTCTCCTGTTTCGGTCCCCCCTTTTACTTATAATTTATGAATTCCTTTGTCAAGTTCTAATGGGTTTTGATAGGTATGCATCACTGCCCACATTATCTGCATCCTTTTGACCACAGTACTTAATTTGTACTGTAGCCAGACATTTAGGACAAACAGCAGAATCATGATGACTCCCAAACCCAATATTGGATGTATTAAATAGTGATGCTGTAGGGGAGTACCCCATAAAGATGTCCCACCAATGATGCTTTCCCACTTTTTTCACTTTAGTTAAAACAGTTTTTATTTTTTCAGTGTCATGTTCTACTTGCCAGAGCATTTGCTGAGTTCTTCTGTTCACTTCCTGGACTAGTTTTTCTATATCAGGATATCTAAGTATTGCTTTAAAAAGATTAATGTTCATTCCTATCTGTAATTTCGGCACATCATGATGTATTATATAATCAACTTCAATCAGTTGTCTAGTAGTCACTGGAACAATATAATCAAAGTCACAGCCTGTGATTCGAGTAAAATTACATACGCAAAAATTGGTACCATTCACTACTTCATGACAAGCATCTATGGTAAAATTAACACAAAAGGTCCTAACACATGCACATCCATTTCCTACGTAATAGACTTGTGATTGGGCTTTAGCATGGGGAAGCATCTCAAAGGTACACAGACTATTCTCAGTATCTAAGCATAAATCTTCATTTTCTACTACAGCATTTTCACAGATATATCCTAATTGTCCTTTAGGAGTACATGCTTCAGTACTGACTGACTGCCACTTTTTCTTGATGTGATCGTAACTTGCCCAAACATTATGGTCTATGGGTCTGACAATTACGTTTTGGTGTATGGTTCCCAATGTCAAAACAGGAAAGATGGTCTTTTCTTTGGTTGCACTGATAGTGAGTACATAGGCTTCAATTTGTTCATGTTGAGGATTGTAAGTGAAGTTCACTAACTGCCACCACGCTTGGTAATTCTTCTCAAATTGTGTAGTGGAACTGTTTCTTGCTATTATTTCTCTTACCTCTTGGGGTAGTATTCCTGAAGTTCCTTCTCTTAATATTCCTGCAGCTACAGATTGTACCCACTGTTGAGTTTGGAGACATTGTATTGCAAGTGCAAACCTTTTATGGATAATACCAGCATAGTCTATAATCTTGGTAAAATCCCCTGCATTGTGGTTAACTACTAATGTGTCGCAGTCTGAGTGAGACTGGACTGTTTGCTAAAGAGGATGAGTTATGAGATAGACCAAACTCCTCTCTCTCTGCAATTGTAATGTCAAATTAAGGGGCTTTACTCGAGGAAAAATGTGGAAAAACAGAAGAAATAACAACCTTTTATTAAAAGATATATGTATGTTGGCAAAAACAGTAACAAGAAACAACAATAACAACAAGAAGTCTAAATGAATACTCCCCTGTCCGTTAGCACAGTCCTAATTGTGGCCTGCAGGGGGCACTGTAGGATCACTGGAGGGTGCAGGACCTGCAGTACCTGGTTGTGGTCAGCAGGGGGCACTGTAGGATCGCTGGAGGGTACAGGGCCTGCAGTACCTGGTTGTGGTCGGCAGGGGGTGCTGTGGGATCACTGGAAGGTGCAGGACCTGCAGTACCTGGTCGTGGTCGGCAGGGGGCGCTGTGGGCTCCAGCAGTCACCCCGCGGGAAGAGGGTCTGGAGAGAGAGGTCCCGGACCGCGTGGGGAAGCCGAGAAGGAGATGGGGGGGGAGGGGGGTCCTCGCCTCCGTGGGGATGAAAAAGGAAAGCAGGCAGTACACTCCCACGGGAACTCACCGCTGTCCCAAGTGGCGGGGACTCACTGCAGTCTCAGGTAGTGGTGTCTCAGCAAAAACTCCCCCTCCTCTCCCGCGGGCAAGCAAACTCTCCGTTGAGGCACAGCAGCTCCAGAGAGCGGGGTATCCAGGCAGGTTGAAGCCAGCAGGATCAGAAATCGAGCTGACCAGGATGAACAACCAAAAAGCAGAAAACAGACCTCCGGTCCCCCCTCCGCAAAAATGCCTGTGTGCACCAAGGGAGCCAACAACCCAGCTTCCGTCCTCACCTCTGACCCGAGTCAGCCCCCCCCCCCATCCCACCCCGACCACTCACGGCAGTTAATCGTCCATTAAAAAAGATCAGCCAGTTCCTTTGTTAAGGCTATGGCCCCCCCTCCCCCCCCCCCCCCACTCCATTTTTCCCTTGGAGTGGGGCAGGGGGAAGAAAAATTCCCCTGGTTTCCTAGTCTATAACATAATGTCAACAATTTAACTACCAATGATTGTGCTTCTGCCAAAGTGAGCAAAGATGATCTTAACGGGACTTTGAGCTTTCCCAGATCAGAAGTGGCGACACTTAGTTTATTCACTAACACTTCTTGATCTATGGTGTTTAGTACACCTAATCCTGTGCCAAACCATCCAACTACATCTCTTTGGATTCTGGTACAAGGGGATCTGGCCATCATCCAGGCATGCCAACCTTTAAAGCTTTGTTGAATACAGGGCTGACAATCTTTTTGTATGCTTGTGTTGCCGTGGGATTTATGGTGCTGAAAAAATCTTGCATTGTATGAGGTTCAAGGATATTCCCAATTATTCAGTACTCTTGTTCCCTGGAGGACTATGACAGATGGATTGTACTGGTTCAACTTGTCTGGATGAAGTGCAAGTTCTGGGTCTATATCAAATTGTAGACCAGAACTCTCGTTGTAGGCCTGAGACCATAATGATTTTTGGGCAAGAGTTTGATCTAACACCAATGTACTTATCAGTCCAAAGATCAGCATTGAGGAGGCTTGATAGTAGATTATTCCTCTCCCGAGGTCCATGCTTCTTCTGGAACCCTCTTGACTCGAGAGTAGTGGATCCACGTGGGTTTCTCTTTCACCCAGATCGCTGTAAAGGTGGTCATCAGCACCTGGTAGGGTCCATCCCACTTCTCTCATAGTGGATCTCCTGAAAGATTCTTAACATATACCTGATCACCAGGGTTGAATGGATGTAACTTACAATCAGGCTGCTTGGGTTGGTGTTCTAACACCACTGTAGCATTTTTCTGCAATTGTTTTCCTACAGTCATAACATAATCATATACATACTGATTACCGATTTGATCTAAAACTTCACTATTCACAGTTTTGCATCATGTAGAGTCTGCCGAATAGAATTTCAAATGGACTCAGTTTCTCTTTTGACCTTGGCTTGACCCTTAACCTGATTAAAGCAATAGGTAAAGCTTGATACCAATAAAGATTTATTTCTTGACATATTTTAGCAATTTGTTGCTTAATGAAATGATTCATCTTTTCTACTTGCCCACTTGCTTGTGGTCTGTAGGGCATATGCAGTTGCCAATTGATTTTCAGTGCTTTACATATTGCTTGTACAATTTGTGCACAAAAGTGTGAACCTCTATTTGAAGAGATGCTCTTAGGCATTCCAAACCATGGTATAATCTCGTTCAACAAGACTTTAACCACTCCTTTTGATTCATTTGTTCTACATGGGAAAGCTTCAGGCCATCCAGAAAATGTGTCAGTCAAAACTAAGAGATAACAGAACCCCCCCCCTTTTCTTGGGAGCTCAGAGAAATTAATTTGCCAAATTTCACCTGGGAAATGCCCTTTGCTTATTGCCCCTTGGTGTATTTTTGTTCCAGTATTTCAGACAAAGTTCACATGGGGATGTGACTTGCTCTGTTGTGGTAAATAAATTTGGTCCTGCCACTCTGGTCCTTAAATGCTAATAGAGTGAGTCTAAGTCTCAATAAGTTTTATCATGTTTTACTTTTACAAATTGCCACACTAATTTTTCTAATAGTATTAACTGACCTGTTTTTAGTTCACCTCACCCATTGTCAAACAGCTTACCATCATTTTCATGTATCCACTTATAATCTGTTTCTTGATATTCTACCTGTTGATCTGTGTCTAGTTCTTCTAGCACTAAAGTTGCTACTGGTAGTTCTTTACTTCTTGCAGCAGTTAATTCAGCTTCTGCATCAGCTTTTCTGTTACCTATTTCCGGGACAGTGTTACCTTTCAGGTATCCTTGGCAGTGCATAATTGCCACCTGAGAGGGGAGTTGTACAACTTCTAGTAATCGTAGAGTTTCTTCAGCATATTTCACAACTTTTCCTTGAAAAGTTAAAAGTCCTCTTTCTTTCCAAATTGCTCCATGAGCGTGAACTATGTCAAGGCATATTTGGAGTCAGTCCAGGTGTTAATTTGTTTTCCTTCTGTCAATCCTAAAGCTCGAATGAGAGCTATCAGTTCTGCTTTCTGGGCTGAGGTTCCTGCAGGCAAAGGATTTGATTTGATTACCTCAGTAGTGGTGGTTGCAGCATACCCAGCCATCTTCACGCCTTGTCTTATGAAACTGCTGCCATTGGTAAACCAGTCTTCTGCATGCAGGGGTGGTTCTTCTTTAAGGTCCAGGCAGCTGGAGTGCACTGCTTCAATGGTTTCCAGGCAGTCGTGCACGACAGGCGCAACCAAGATTCTTCCTTCTAGGAATGAAGCTGGGTTAACAATGTTAGTCACCTGAATGGTTATGTCATCTGATTCAGCCAGGATTACCCGATATTTCAGAAACTGGGAGGGTGACAACCAATGATTTCCTTTCTGTCCCAGTACCGTAGATACTGTGTGGGACACTAACAGAGTCATTTTCTGTCCCATTGTAAATTTCCTGGCTTCTTCTATATTTATGATCATTGTTGCTACTGCCCTTAGGCAGGTGGGTCATTATTTGCTTACTTCGTCCAATTGCTTGGAGAAGTAGGTTACTGTTCTTTTGTATGGCCCTAGTTGTTGAGCCAGGACCCCTAGAGCCATTCCTTGTCGTTCATGTGAGAACAACCAAAAGGGTTTCGTTACATCAGGCATTCCCAATGCCAGAGCCCTCATGAGTTCTCATCTCAGTTGTTTGAAGGCTCCACTTGCTTCGGGGGTCCAGATGAGGTTGCCCTTAGTCATATTTAGCAGTTCATATAAAGACTTTGCAATTAGCCCGCACTGATATATCTATAAACAACACCAACCTGTCATTCCTAGAAAGGCTTGAAGGTTTCTCACCATCTGTGGTTTGGGTGTCTGGCAAATGACTTCCTTTCTCGTTGTCCCCAGAGATCGTTGTCCTTCAGATACTTCATATCCCAGGTACATGACTTTCTCCTGGACCAGTTGAGTTTTCTGTTGAGAGACTCGATACCCATTTAAGTCCAAAAAGTTTAAGAGGTTTACTGTCCATTGGACACATTCTTCTTGTTTTTCAGTAACAATCAATAGATCATTCACACATTATAAAAGTACACCCTTTTCCGGTGGTGACTGCCATTGTTCCAATTCTTTAGCTAATTGATTCCCAAAAATTGTGGGAATATTTTCGAACCCTTAAGGTAACACTGTCCAAATGAGCTGAGTTTTCCTTCCTGTGGTGGGATTTTCCCACTTGAAGGCAAATATCCTTTGACTTTCCTGTGTTAAGGGAGGGCAGAAAAAAAGGCATCTCTTAAGTCTAATACTGGGAACCAAATTAGATTTTCTTTTAATGCTGTTAAGAGGGTATATAGGTTTGCAACAGCTGCATGTATGTTTTAGCTATTTTATTTACTGCTCTTAAATCCTGAACCAATCTATATGTTCCATTTGGCTTCTTGACTGGTAAAATTGGGGTGTTGAAATCTGATTCACACTCTACAAAAAGCCCTAATTTCAAGAAGTTGTCTATTATTGTCTCAATTCCTTTTCTATCTTCTAGCCTCAGTGCATATTGCTTCCTAATTACTGGGTTTGTTCCTGACCATAATTCTATTTGAATGGGAACTGACCTTTTGGACTTTCCTGGTGTTTCAATAGCCCAAACTCTTGGCTATACCTGATCTAAAATTTGATTAACATTTGAATTATTCTGACTTGGCTCCACATAGCTCATTGCTAAACTCAGAGCTGCTATTAATTGTTCTTCCTTTACCTTAAATTCAATTTTACCTTGTTTGAATTCTATTACAACTCCCAGATTTTCCAATTTTGAACTTCAGGAGTTTCAAAAGAAAACTTTTCTGACTGGCCAGTGGCACCCACGACTTAAACATATTTATCACTTTTAGGTATTAATTCTTGATTCAAAACAGAAAATGTAACCCCAGTATCAATTAGAAAATCTAATTCTTCTTTTTCTTCCCTTAACTTAATTTTTACCAGCAGGTCCCCTAGACGCTGGCCCGCTGCCCCCCCCCTTCACTCAGTACTCTGTAAGCAACAGCAACCACTCCTGTGCTTGTATTTCCACCTGTTAATTCAGGGCATTCTTGCTTCCAGTGTCCCTCTTTTCTACAATATGCACACTGGTTCTGACCCAACCTTGTCTGTCGGGGAGGCAAACCTTACATCTGTTACACAAAGCTCATACATATAACTAACAGTTGCAAAATGGACAAATATTAATTCTAGGTCTTATCCAAAGTGGTGTGCTTATAGTTAACTCTTCAGCACTACCTCTCATATAGCAATTCTTAACATGATAATACCTTTAACTATGTGCTCCTGGTTGTTTCAAGGTAACAACCAAAAGGAAACTTAGATAGTTTGTTTCCCTTAAAAGAAACAATATTTGGTCAAATACAAACAAAACCAGACCAGACCAGACCAGAGAGGATAATCCCCTAGAAGAGCGTCCTCTCCCATCTCCCTGCGAATGATGGCGTCCCGCCTTTGACTTATGGGAATCCAGAACCAGAATAACCAGAACCAGAATAGACAAAACCAGAAACCAGATACAAATACCTTTTATCAATAGGCAGTGTACTTGTCCAGCCCCTGCAAGAAACCACCGAAGAAGGGAACCCCTTCGGGTAAAAAGACTTACCCGAGGGCACCCAAGGGGGTCTCATCCTCCGAAAGATTCTGCAACCGGGAGAAGAAGGTGTGCTGCTGCAGGTCGCCAAATGAATCAAAAAAATCCGGAATAATGAACTGCCTGGAGTCTTTTGGTATGTTATAGGTTAGAAATCCAAGGGGGAGGGGATTTTTCTTCCCCCTGCCTCCACTGTAGGAAAGACGGAGTTTGAATGGAAAGGGGGGCGACTAGCATTACAAAGGACCTAGTTGACCAAGTTGCATTCCTACTGAATGGTCCATTGGAGACTGGCGGGAGGGGGGAAGAGTTTTGGGGGAATTGCTGGCCCTCCTCACAAGGGAGAGGACAGATTGCTGTGTTTTCTCTCTGGAACGGAGACGGGGTTTGCGTGCGTGCTTTTGGAGAAAAAGCTGAGAAGGCTGATTTTTCTGGCTTTCTCGTCTTGGTCAGCCCTGATCACTGGCCTCGGCTTGCTTGCAAACCATCTTTGTCTCCAGCCCAAACCTGCTGTGTTTTCATCGGAGAGTTTTATGCTCACTGGGAGAAAAAAGGAGGACCCTTGAAACACCGTCATCTGAGAACAATAGTGAGTTCTGTGGGGGTGGACTGTTTTCCTTTTCCCCTTCCTCCATTGGGGGAAGGGTCCGCATTTTCTTTTCGGCTTTTCCAGCGATCCGAGACCACTCCCCAGACCCCCTCCCTGCGTGGTGACTGCCAGAATCCAAGAGCACCCCTGCAGATCACCACAGAGTACTGCAGGCTCTGCACCTACAGTGATACAACAACTCCCCCTGCCAACCGTGATTAGAACTGCGCTAAAGGACAGAGAAGTATTCAGACCTTTTTTTTTGTTTGAAGGGGACTTTTGGGTACAGGACTATTGTCTAGCTGTTTTTGTGTTCTGTTACTGTTCTTACCAACATATATATATATCTTTTGTTAAAGAGTTGTTATTTCTTCTTTTTTTTCCACACTTCCTCGATTAGAGTCCCTTAAGTTTGGATTTACAATTGCTGAGAGAGAGGAGTTTGGTCTATCTCATAACTCCTCCTCTTTAGCAAAACATTCCAGTCTCGTCAAACTGAGACATTTTTTGGCGCCCAACGTGGGACTCGAAGAGAGGAAAGTTGGGAAAAGAATAACTACCCTTTGTGTGAGTTACACGCGTTTTGAACCCCTTGTGTGATTCACATGCGTTTTGAACCTGTAGGCATCATGATGTTAGGGGTTGTTGCTTTGTTCTGGCATATAACCATGCCAAGATATCTGTCCCACTTGTCAATGTGTTTCAGTTCACATAGAAGTGCTCTCATCGCAATAAGTACCTTTGAGTTTGTGCATTGGGTTTATGATACAACAAACTTAGCACCTGTGATTTTCATCTGGAATATGTCCTCAAGGACCCACTACTGTTCTAGCCTAAGCTGTTTCCTCTGGGGTTTTAAGGATAATAGCACCCATTCCTATGGAGAAAAACAGGGGAATGTATTTGCCCAACCCTTTATTCAGTTTCCCTTTGGATACAATGCAATGGCCTCAGGGAAGTTTAAACCCTCTTTAGATGTCAGAGACGTTTTACTTTTTGGTCTTTCTATCCTAGTTTGTGCCATTATACTATACCTAATATACAAAACCAAGGCCAAGAATTACCGAGAAGGAGTCCAGGAGCCTGCCCCAGGGATGGAAAACCTCAAGTGGCATGGATTATGGGACGACATGGGTAAATTCTTAGAAAGTTGCTCAGTTCCCACGACATGGAAGTTCACCCTTGAACAACTCTTGAAACCTACAAAAGTAATGAAAGCCGTGAGGGAGAGAGGTTGTGATGGCTCCATGGAGAGGCAGTTGGCAGCTGCATGTGGGGTTTTGGCCATTGCCTACCGGAAGTTGCTCGGTATGGTGCAGCACTTCCAGGGAAAAGATGAAAACAAAATGCCTAATACCAAGGTGACTCAGGATAAGGCCAAATCAAAGGGGCAGACCAAGCCAACGGAGGTTGCCCCTATCCAAAAGAAGAAATATAAAACCAAATCAGTTCTCCCAGTTGACGATGATGGGGAGGCAGGACTCTCACAGGCAACTGGTCCAGAGACAGAAATCATCACTGAATCTTTATTGTATAAGAACCTCCAGAGTTTACAGACAGACATTGCTTGCCACCCGAATGAGCCCGTTCTGGTCTGGATGATCCGAGTTTGGGACTCTACAGGTGACGCCATAAACCTTGATGGTGGTGAAGCGAGGTTCCTGAGGTCTATTGCCCAGGATGTGGGTATTGAGGAAGCGTTTGTGAGGGAATCAAAGTCCCTGTCTCTCTGGGCACGGCTTTTGGATGGTGTGAGGGAAAGGTTCATCTACAGAGATTCCTTGCAGGCAGATCATTATACCACGAGCTGGAAGACCATAGAAGAAGGGATCCTACATCTGAAGGAAATGGCACTGCTGGAAGTATTGTTTGGAGGGGATGGGCAACCCACCAACGATCCTGACAGGGTTAAGTGTATACCACAGATGTAGTGGAGCTTCACACGTATGGGGTTGTCCACACATAAAGGTTACCTGACATCATTGCAGGCTGGGGAGAAGCGGGAGCCAGGGATGTCTATAATAAATAAACTTCGGTTGTATGACAGTATGATTGAAGGACCACTACAGGCCCGCATCTCCACTGTAGAGACACTGATTAAGGATCTCAAAAATTAACTACAGAAGTAAAAGATAAACAGGAGAGACTGAAAGAGAGGACTGAGGGAAACAATTTCCATATGGTCCCAGTGAGAACCAGACGCCCCCCAGCTAGAGAGGACAGACCTCACGAACTGAGTTGTGGTACTTCCTAACTGATCATGGAGAAGACATGAGACAGTGGGACAGGAAATCTACCCTTGCCTTAGCAGCCCGAGTAGAAGAGTTGAAAGAGAAAGGAAAAGGGAAGTCTGTGAAAGTGAGTGCCGTACCAGTGTACTGTGGGCAGGGATCTGACCCGCTAGAGGGTACCTTCCGTCGGTATTCACAAGAGGAAAACAGTGATTGGCAGGATGAAGACCAATGTTAGAGGGGCCCTGCCTCTAGCCAGGTAGAGGCACGGGACAACCGTGTCTCTTGGACTGTGTTGATCAGATAGCCTGGCATGTCAGACCCACAAAAATACCAGGCTTTGGTTGATACTGGCGCTCAGTGTACGTTAATGCCCTCAGGACATGTGGGACCAGAGACTATTTCCATTTCTGGGGTGACTGGAGGGTCTCAAGAGTTGACCATGGTGGAAACTGAGGTGAGTTTGACCGGGAAAGACTGGCAGAAACACCCCACTGTGACTGGTCCAGATGCCCCATGTATCCTGGGCACTGACTATCTCAAGAACGGGTACTTCAAAGACCCCAAGGGACATAGATGGGTTTTTGGAATAGCTGTTGTGGAGATAGAGGTGGCTAAGCAGTTGAACTCATTGCCTGGTCTCTCGGAGAGCCCTTCTGCCATGGGGTTGTTGAAAGTTGAGGAACAGCAAGTGCCAATTGCCACCACAATAGTGCATTGCCGGCAGTACCGAACGAACCGAGACTCTGTGATCCTCATCCATAAGATGATCCGTGAGCTGGAGAGCCAAGGGGAGATCAACAAGACCCATTCACCCTTCAACAGTCCCATCTGGCCCGTGCGTAAGTCTGATGGAGAATAGAGATTGACTGTGGACTATCGCGGCCTGAATGAAGCCACTCCGCCACTGAGTGCTGCTGTTCCAGACATGCTGGAGCTCCAGTATGAGCTGGAGTACAAGACAGCGAGGTGGTATGCCACTATTGACATCACAAACTGTATCAGGGGTTAATTATGCTGATACTTTTGGTCTGTGTTTGACCCCACCACCTCTGAAAGTTTTGCTCCTTCCCTGACAAGTTATGGGAAAACAAGCACTGATAAACGGGAAAATTGTCCTTGAAGAGAGTTTCTTGTATAAACTGTTTTAATTGGTGTTCTGTGACTGGTTAATTGTCCTCCAAGGTCGCTTGAAGGAGAGATTGAGGAGGAGGAAGATGAAGTAGTGCCCCCAGACTCATTTAAGAACGACCCCCAAAGCATACTGCGCGTGCGTTAGGGGATTTCCAAAGTTCTCACGCATGCGCAGAAGAGATGCACTTACATAACCGGGAGGTGGGACTGAGGGCCTCTGGCTGGGTGGTGCTGGCTACTCCTGAGAGTTTGTGGTCACTCAGTTAATTGTAAAAAAGCAGATAGTGCTTTCTTGGAGGGGAGTTAACTTCACACCAAGGACAACATTGCCTTTTGGCAGGGACACCTGCCAGTTTGTGACTCTCCAAGGATGCAGCTTCTGCTATGGGTAATTATAGGTATGCTAGGTTGGTAAGATAACTTTATGGGCAACAGCTGGGTAACTGGGGAGGTCGTGCTGGGGGCTTATTTCTCTCCTCCTTCCTCCCTTTTGGGTTTGTTCATTTTGTTGGCCACCTCTTAGTAATAAATATTGGTTTTTGTTAAGCTTTTAACAGTGTCATGGTTTCAAGATTCGGTATGGTTCGAACCGTCCCTAATACATTTTTTGGCGACGAGGATGTCATACTGCACATGAAACACACCATTGCCAAGGACAAAGTAGACTTTGCAGATGGGAGGCATAGCCTGTGGAGTGAACTGCTGTTTTTTTAGGAAATTGGGCTAGGGTGGCAGGTTTCAGAATATAGTTGACTCCCTGTGCTTCTGTTGATCTTCATCTTCTGTCTATGATGTTGTTGTGATACATTTGGGTTTGGACTTGGTGTTTAAACTCCGGGATGGGGGTTGTGGTGTTATCCCTTTCGTCAAAGTGTCCCACGCAGACTTAAGAGTTTGATATTCACTCAGGGATCGTTTAGGAGTCAAGTTTGGTGCTGGGCTGCAACCCCTGGGGACCCGCCGGTCTGTGTTTAAAACCAGGACCCAGGGAAGTAGAAGTTCCCTGGGGCTGCACCGGTCTGTGTTTAAAACCGGGATTCGGGTTTGGAGGAGGGCATTCCCCCCCCACCCCGGGCTATGTTCTTCCTGAGTTTACCAAGGTTTCGTATGGGGGGGGAAGAGACACTCTCTGCGGGAGTATATTTCTGTTTGTCAGGAGGGGCGTGGGCTTCTACCAGTACCAGGCTACACCTGGCCGGGCTGCTGCCATTGGAGCTGCAGGGGGGCTGACAGGAACTCATTAGTAAACTGCAGCAGGCAGGGGGAAAAAAAAAAAAAAAAAAGAGAGATAAAAAGCAGCTTCTGACTTTTTTTTTGCTTTTCTCGACCACTTTTTACCCCCTCTTTTTTGGAGATGGGGGAGGTGGCAGTTTGCAGCTGTAGCGAGTCAAGAAGAAAAAAAAAAGGAGTAAAGCAGATACTAGCTGGTTTTTTTCCCTTCTCCTCCCACGGGCAGAGGGGGGCTGCAGTCTCAGAAGGTGAGGCAGCAGGGAGATAACTTTTGGTTTTGGTAACTTTAAAAAAAGGTTTTGTTGGCCACCTCTTAGTAATAAATATTGGTTTTTGTTAAGCTTTTAACAGTGTCATGGTTTCAAGATTCGGTATGGTTCGAACCCTCCCTAACACACAAATTTATTCTTCTCCATTCCCTTAGCAACAGAGTGCAGATCACAGTTCGCTTTCACCTGGAGGGACGTGCAGTACACTTGGAACCAACTGCCCCAGGGGTGGAAACACAGTCCCACCATCTGCCACAGACTGATCCAGACCACATTAGAGAAGGGTGAGGCTCCAGAACACCTGCAACACGTTGATGACATCATTGTATGGGGGGACACAGCAGAGGAGGTTTCTGAGAAAGGAAAGAAAATCATCCAGATCCTCCTGGGAGCCAAGTTTACCATAAAAAAGAGTCAGGTCAAGGGACCTGCCCAAGAGATCCAGGACATTAGGGCAGAGATGCCACCCATAGATGGACACGAGACCAAGGGGTGGACTTAAACATAGACATTATTTCCCAGATTATCCATGACTGTGAGACCTGCACTGCCATTAAACAGGCTAAGAGACTGAAACCCCTGTGGTATGGTGGACATTGGAGTAAGTATAGATATGGGGAGGCCTGGCAGGTTGATTACATCACACTGCCACGAACCCGCCAAGGTAAGTGCTATGTGCTCACCATGGTGGAAGCCACCACTGGATGGCTGGAGACGTATCTGGTGCCCCACGCCACTGCCCGCAATACCATCATGGACCTTGAAAAGCAAGTCCTGTGGCGACATGGCACCCCAGAGTGCATCGAGTCATATAATGGGACTCATTTCAGGAACAGCTTAGTTACCACCTGGGCGAAGGAGCATGTCATCAAGTGGGTGTACCACATCCCATACCATGCAGCAGCTGCGGGGAAAGTTGGACGGTATAATGGACTGTTGAAAACTACCCTGAACGTATTTCAAACAACAGGCAAGGGTTAACGATATCTCAAAGAAACGAACTCTTGAGACGGGAGACTAACTTTGCAGTACAACAGGAATCAGTTACATATTAATAGGTTGTTCAGAAAATTTCCCCAAGGCAATGCGAATGGCAACCAGTTCCAGAACCTGTACAGAACCTTGGTTCATGGTCTGTACCTCTCGTTCCCATTGTCCTGTGTCAGGATTTTACCCAAGTCACTGCAGCTTTTTGTGTTTTTCCCAGATGCATGTGTGAAGGCCCTGAGGCCTTCCACTGGTTCATGTTTGCATCTGGTTGTGGCCTTTAAAGGCAAACTACCAATTTCTGCCCACAATCTGTGTTTAGGGAGATGAATTGAGATGTCACCGTCAAAGCCTGCCAGGGCAACCTAGAACCCTGCCTCCTCAGCTAGCATCCAATCGAAGTTGTCCTTTGCAGTTGGGGTGTAGGTGGTAGCAGGACCTCTTCTGTTTAGTTCTTGTAATCGTACTCAGCCTTTAATGACAAGCTCGGCAAACATCTCATTAATAGTCCACACAGTTTTAGGTGGTGTGTGGAGCAGAAACAACCACTCTAGAATTTGCAGTGGGTCTTTTTCAGTCTGATCCCACTGAAGCAAAACTGCAAATGGCTGGTACCTGCTGGGAACAAGGGCTAGGCAGATATGCAGTTCAGGATTTCTCCTTCTGCCTTACCTGCCTTCTATTGCCTTGGCACAGGTGTCTAACGCCTGCTTTGCCTCTGCTGTCAGAGACCTGTTAGACGTTAGGCTGGAGTCCCCCTTTAGCAGCTCGAATAGAGGGTGTAGCCCCACTGTGGTTATGCCTAAAACAGACCTTAACCAGTTGATGGCTCCCAGAAGGTTTTGCAACTTGTGTAAAGTTAAAGTGTTTTTTACCTCGAGCTGCAGTGACTGTGGAGAAATTTCTTGCTGTATGATTTTCCATCCAAGGTAAGTCCAGGGTTGCGATCGCTGGATCTTCCCTGGAGTAACCTGTAACCCTGCATCTTGGACAGTTTTGATTAGAGCAGTAACAGTAAATGGCAGTTCATTCCTTGTGGCCGTGGTTATTAGTATGTCATCTCCATAATGGCATGTGATGACTGTTTGATTTCTCATCGGGCTATTTTGCATCCCCTGAGGAAGGACAACCCAGCAATAGCTTTGCATGGGCTGTGCTTTGTTTAAGGTCATGATGGAAAAAACAAGCCTTGGAGCATCCTCAGGGTGTAGGAAGATAGTAAAAAGACAACTTTTTAATTCGATGATTAGTGGTGACCACTTTGCTGGAAGCATAGCAGGTGAGGCAAGTCCAGGCTGCGATGCTTCCGAAGGCTAACTGCGTTTACTGCTCTTAAATTTTTCAGCGTTCTCCACCTCTCACCTTTCTTGGGGGTGCAGAATACAGGGGTATTTTTGGGGTTGATTGTTGACACATTGTGACTTGCCTCAAGCTGTTTCCTCTCTTGCTCGCAAAAGCTGGTGGCAAAGAGGAGGATGGCAAGCAGCACAGCAGCAAGCAGTGCCATGCTCATGGCGTGGCCCCTGCCTCGCCCACGACAGCCTTGGTACAACTCAACCCATTCCCTGCTGTTTAGGTACTTGTGTGATGTTGCTGCTAAGGGTCTCCAAGGGCAATCCCTTTGAAAGTGGTCAGTGTCACCACATCTAACACAACTTGCTCTGTGTCTGGCCTCTTCTTGTACTCTTAACCAGGTGCTGTAGTCAAAGGGGCAGACTGGTGCTCCACAGAACCAACTCTTTGGTAGGGTCGAACCAGCTCAGCAATGCTGTAGCTCTCCTTTTCAGGAAGGGCCTGCAAAGCTCTTTTACAGTCTGTGTTCGCCTTTTCAAAAACCAATTGCCTATACAGCATCTCTCTGGCTTTATTGTGCTCAATTTACTTGTTTAAAGCAGATTGCAACCGATCTAAGCATTGTGAATTTGGTTCAGTACAACCTTGTAACACTTTTGTGGAGGACGGGTTGCTATCTTGGTCTGTAGTGGGGAACTTTCTAATGGTTTCAGGGCCTGTTTGGCTATTACCTTGTACACTTCCTGGGGATAGGTTGATTGGGCATCTACCGTGCTGTAATTTCCCTCTCTGGTTAACTGGTTTGTTGTTATGCTTGTTTGGGTGTTAGTTGCATACTTAGCACAATTCTCTCTATAGTCAACTAACCAGACTGTATATTGGGTGTTATTAAGAACTAATTTCATTAGATTCTTCCAGTCGTGTGGGGTGAAAAAAATAGATGGAACTCAATGTCTCCAAATACTTGAAAGTATTGGTTAAGGACACGCCAACATCTCTTACCGACTGCCTCAATTTCTTTGTAACCTCATATGGCAGAGGCTGGAATTGAGGGGGCTGACATTGGCTAAAGTCGATTGGGCATGCCTGAATATCCTTCAAGCCTCCCACTCGAAATGCCTCATCCCGACATTGCTCCCACTTGTTAACTGAACTTCTCTCATTTGCCTCCTCGCTCCCTCCTGGTGGAACCATCTCTGGTCCCTCCTCTTCATCCCCCCATACCTCCCTCCCTGTGGCCCCAGTGAGTCCAGTTCCCTGTGGGGGGGTGGTAGTGGGTGGTGGCGGCGGTGAGGTGGAGGGGTCTTCCTCCCCCTCATGCCTATGGGTGGGGTGGGGCGGCTTTGAGGCTGGAAGAGACATATCAACTTCCATTCCATTTGGCGGGTAAGATGACTGCGCCTGCCCCAAAACACGTGGTCGCTGGTCATCCACAACGTGGGGTGGCAGAGAGGTTGGGTTACCCCCCTCATCGCTGCAACGGGGTCCCTGCACTGATCCCATGGGCGGGGATCTCGCATTTCAGGCTCTGTTCCCTCCCGGTGACCTGTGTTTCCGTGGCTTTCGGCTTCCAACCAGTAACTTAATTCATGAACAGCTCCTTCCCCTCCCCCCAGTGGACCTCGTGCGTTTCTGTTACTACACTTAGAGGTTGTGTTGCTGCTAGCAGTGTGGGTGGGGGCTAGGGTGTGCATTAATTGTTTCGTTTGCTTGTGTTCCTTGTGGAGGGCAGACTGTGTCAACTGGAGCTATGTTATAAGCTTGGAAATCGCCTGTCTCCGTCCTTTGGTTCAGAATGTGTCCCAGTGTTTTCCATGTATTTATATGTAACACTTCTGTTATTGGCAATGTGGGGTATACAGATCTAATAAATCTTATTAATTCTGGTAACTCTGCCTCTCCGGTTCTCGTAGCTGCTCCGGTGGCTTGTTGGTGACGGTAGACGGCAGCGGGGGGGTCCCTCGGTGCGACGCATGGTCCGACGCTGCTTCGGTGGGCGCAGCAGGGAAGAGACGGAGAAGCGGCAGAGAAGCAGCGAAAGGTTCCTTCAGGGTCTGTGCCGCTTCTGGTGGGTTTCTCCTTGAAGTGGAGGTTTCACGCCATGGTTATAGGTATGCGTGTGTCAGCAGGAGATGGCTCCGGGGCTCTCCCGGTCCGCTGGGCGGTGCGGGGGCTTTGGGTGCCGGCGGGGTCTCACGATGTGGCTTCGGCGGGTCCCGCGCAGCTTCTAAGAGTGGTGCAGGCCGGGCAGAGGTGGTAGGTGGACGCAGGTGATGTTAAACCGACTCTGGGCTCTGTTCGGCGGGCAGTCCCGGCGAGTCCGGCGTGGGGTTCCTGCAGCAGCTCCCGCGGCAGCGGGAAGGGAAGGCGGTGGCTGCCGGCGGCACGTGTGTGGCTTGGCCGTTTTCCCAGGCTTGCAAACTGCGACACGTGCGGGGAGAGGGGCAACGGGTAGGCACGCGAGGTCCTGGGGTCCCCAGGGCATTTAGGGGGCAGCACGGGGCGGTTTAGCTGCCTCTGCATGAGATCTCTGTTGCTTTTTAGCTGCGGAGCTCACGGCGGCAGTTCGTGAGATAAAACACAACAGTTCCAAGTCCCATTTGGTGGGGGCTGGGGGTTGCAGTGTTAGTAACTCACTCAACTTTGCTGCCTGCGTGGTTCCTGGCTCCTTTCTTAGTCGCCCACTGTTCTGTTTCTCCTTCTTTTTTTCTTTCTTCTTTGTTCCTGTGCACTTTTCCCTAATATTTTTAAGTTCACTATATGGACTCCTGTTTCTCATATGCAACTGAGACAACGGTTTTACAGATGTCTACGTTTTTTTCGGTTAAAATTCCTGTCTCCACCCAATTGAAATGATAAACGGAATTGCCGATTTTTTTTTGCCTGATTCAGGATATGCTAAACTCTCCTAATGTAGGTTTTCAGTCCAAGTTCGGTGCGCCATGTGTAGGGTCACTGTCTTTGTATGATAAAGAATGCTGTACGCTCTTTGTGAGGTGGAAATTAAAGAGCATTTATTTGAATTTCGCACCCCCTTTTATCCCCTAAAACCGTGTGACCTTAGAACCAATGGGATTGTCTGTCCCTGCGCATGTCCCTTGGTTCCCCTGCCCCTGGGACACTCCTCCTACAATCCGACAGCCCCCCCTGAAGACCACCACAGAGTACTGTAGGTTCTGCACCTCCAGTGATCCAACAGCGCCACCTGCAGACCACCACAGAGTACTGCAAGTACTGCACCTCCAGTGATCCAACAGTGCCCCATGCAGGCCAACACAGAGTACTGCAGGCTCTGCACCTCCAGTGATCCAACAACATCCCCTGCCAACCATTATTAGAACCGTGCTAAAGGACAGAGAAGTATTCAGACCTTTTTTTTTGTTTGAAGGGGACTTTTGGGTACAAGACTACTGTCTAGCTGTTTTGGTGTTCTGTTACGCTTCTTGTCAACATATATATATATACCTTTTAATAAAGGGTTGTTATTTCTTCTTTTTTTTTCCACACTTCCTCGATTAGAGCCCCTTAAGTTTGGATTTACAATTGCTGAGAGGAGTTTGGTCTATCTCATAACTCCTCCTCTTTAGCAAAACATTCCAGTCTTGTCAAACTGAGACAGGTCTTTGAGTAGCAAAGGTATTTATTGACAGCGCTGGGAGCAAACCAGCTATTGATGGAAAAACTTGCTCGAAAGCTTCATACAAAATCAGCAGTTTTTATACAATTTTCGAATATGATTAAATGCATATTCATGTGATTACAACATCTATCTATACATATTAATAACAGACGGACTATAGGTGGAGCTCAGGCGGGGCTTAGGGCGGTACTTCTCTTGGCCCTCAATTTTGGGGGTAGTTCTGATCTTCCTCCCATGGGTCTGGGGGCTAATCTCATCTTCCTCAACTTGACCTCTCTTCTTTTCCATTGTTCTCGACCTGCTCACTGAAGCTTGGAAAAAACCTTGGCTCCCAACCTGTTTCTTCTATTCAAATGTCTACCTTATCCTACTGCATCTTAATTTATTACCTCTAGGCCTATTGCATGTTCTTTTACCATTCTCTTAAGTTTTGGTCCAGTAAGTAGAACAGAACAAACACAGATAGTTTATGATGTTAGTAGCTTGTTAGCAGGCCCAAATTTCTTAGTTAACTCTTTTGGACCTGGCCTCCTGTTTCAAGTTCCTGGGTGGCAGGGTGTGTGGAAGGATCTGGGCAGGTTCCTAGGGGCATTTGACACCTCCCATTACCTGGGACTTCACACCTGAACAGGTATTTGACCCTAGCAAACTGACACATCACCTGATGGAAGGGTGCCTTGCCTACTTCAAGGAAAACCAGCAACTTCTTGCTCTGTACTGGGGCCTGACCTGTGCTTATCGAGCCACTGTTCAATATTCTCAGAAGACTATAGTGGAGACAGGGACCCAAACTGCAGTGGAGGACACTATGGCCTAGATAGGGACTTAAACCACAACAACTACAGTCATTGCCCCAGTAGTGAAAAAGAAGAAATGAATAAGGCAAGCTACAGGTCCAAATCAGCAATTAGTAAGGGAGGAAGAGGAGGAAGAGGAAGAAGAAGGAGTAGGAGGGGGCAGGTAAAAAAGCTGGTCCTTCAACAAAGGAAGTCAGCCAAATCAAACAGGAAACCAAGGTTACCTGGTCCCTGACCTCATCAGAACTCTGGGACTTGCGGACAGATTACAACCGCCAACCTGATGAATGGAAACCTGCCTGGTTGCTTCAATGCTGGGACAACGGGGCTGATAGTCAACAAGTGGAAGGTCATGAAGCCCAACAGTTTAGATCCCTTGCCAGAGATCATGAAATTGAAAGAGGAATTGGAAAGGAGAGAACAATTTGCAGTCTTTGGAGACAGCTCCTCTCAAGCGTGAGGGAAAGGTATCCATTCAAGGAAGATCTAATGAGCTCCTCAAGAAAGTGGGCCACTGCAGATGAAGGTATCCAGTACTTGAGAGAAGTAGCAGTGCTGGAAATCATCTATAGTAACTTAAGAAGGGATGACACCCCCAAAGACCCAGAGGATGTTCCTTGCACGATGACCATGTGGAGGAAGGTGGTTCAAAGTACCCCTGTGTCATATTCTAACAACCTGGTAACAGTATATTACCCAAAGATGTATCCACCGGCTGTAGATGTGATATCCTCCTGGCTTCGAAATATAGAAGAAACTCTGGGTACTTCCTCATTCCCATGGGTCAGCACCTCAGCTCTCAGGGGCAACCCAAGAGATTGGTCCCCTCCTGCCCCAGTCAGAGGGAAAGGAAGCCCCAAGTACAGGACATGTGGTGAACTCTGGTTCTTTCTGCATGACTGGGGGAAGACATGAAGAAGTGGGATGGTGAACCCACCTCTAAGCTGGAAGCCCAAGTATGTGAATTAAGAGGGAAGAGAGCCATTAAGAAGGAGTCACCCAGGAAAGCTGTCCATGTAGTTGCTGCAGAGACCCAAGAAAGAAAACAGTGACCTCTCAGATGTAAGAGGACTGAAATCAACTTCTCTGATCCTGGTGAGGGGACCTCTGGTGTGGCATTGCAAAGGTCAGACAGTGAATACTCTGACCAGGAATAGGAAGAGAGGGTCCCTGCCTTTGGCCAGGAGGAGGAAAGGGATGATAGGGTCTACTGGACTGTGTGGATTCGATGACCTGGCACATTGGATCCACAGAGGTACAGAGCTTTGGTAGATACAGGTGCACAGTGCACACTAATGCCATCGAGGCACAGAAGTGCAGAACCAATCTGGGTCTCTGGAGTGACAGGGGGATGCCTGCAAGTCAAAGACCAACAAGTGCCCATTGCCAACAGGAGAGTGCACCGATGGCAGTATCGCATCAACCAGGACTCCATAATTCCCATTCAGGAACTAATTCGTTGACTGGAGAAACAGAGAGTGATCAGCAGGACCCACTCACCCTTTAACAGCCCCATATGGCCAGTGCCTAATGGGAAGTGGAGGCTGACAGTGGACTATCGTGGCCTGAATGAAGTCATGCTGCCTCTGAGTGCTACTGTGCCAGACGTTGGAACTTCAATATGAGCTGGAGTCAAAGGCAGCCAAGTGGTACGCTACTACTGATATTGCCAATGCATTTTTCTCCATTTCTCTGGCAACAGAGTGCAGGCCACAGTTTGCCTTCACCTGGAGGGGCGTCCAGTATACCTGGAATTGACTGCCCCAGGGGTGGAAACACAACCCAACCATCTGCCATGGCCTGATCCAGACTGCACTGGAACAGGGGGGAGCTCCAGAACACCTGCAATATATTGATGATATCATTGTATGGGGCAACATAGCATAAGAAGTTTTTGAGAAAGGGAGGGAAATAGTCCAAATTCTTCTCAAATCTGGTCTTGCCATAAAACAAAGTAAGGTAAAGGGACCTGCATGGGAGATTCAGTTCTTGGGAATAAAATGGCCGGATGGATGCCATCATGTGCCCCTGGATGTAGTAAACAAAATAGCATCTATGTCTCCACTGGCTAACAAGAAGAAAAGACAAACTTTCCTAGGCCTTATGGGGTTCTGGAGGATGCACATTCCAGGTTATAGTCAGCTCGTGAGCCCCCTCTATCGAGTGACCTGGAAGAAGAACCATTTTGAGTGGGGCCTTGAGCAACAACAGGCCTTTGAGCAAATCAAACAGGAGACAACCTGTGCAGTAGTTCTGGGACTTGTTTGAACAGGACCAGCTGTGCAAAATATCCTCTACACTGCAGCTGGGGGGCATGGTCTCAACTGGAACCTCTGACAGAGAACACCAGGGGAAACTCAAGGTTGACCATTAGGGTTTTGGAGCCGGGGTTATCGAGGATCAGAAGCCCACTACACACCAACTGAAAAGGAGATATTAGCAGCCTATAAGGGGGTTCGAGCGACCTCAGAAGTTGTTGGAAAAGAAGCATGTCTCCTCTTGGCACCGTGTTTGCTCATGCTGCACTGGATGTTCAAAGGGAACATCCCCTTAACACATCATGCAACCAGTGCTACATGGAGTAAGTGGGTAGCTTTGATCACACAGCAAGGCCGAATGGGAAAACCAAACTTCCTGGGAATCCTGGAAGGGATTATGGACTGACCAGAAGGCAGGGATTTTTGAGCACTGCCTGAAGAAACACCACCATATAACGAGTTACTAGAAAACGAAAAAGGCTATGCTCTATTTACTGATGGATCCTGCCATGTGGTAGGAAACCATTGGAGGTGGAAAACTGCTGTGTGGAGTCCCACACTATGGGTCGTCAAAGCTGCTGAAGGAGAGGGCAAGTCAAACCAGTTTGCAGAAGTGAAAACCATCCAACTAGCCCTAAAGATTGCCGAACGAGAAAAGTGGTCTATGCTATATCTCTATACTGACTCCTGAATGGTGGCTAACACCCTATGGGGGTGGCTAGAGCAATGGAAAAAGGTCAATTGGCAATGCAGGGGTAAACCCATCTGGGCTGCTGCATTGTGGCAGGACATCGCTGCATGGGTGGAAAACATGACTGAAAGTGCATCATGTTGATGTTCACATGCCTAAAGGTCGTGCCACTGAAGAACATCAGAACAATGAGCAAGTGGATAAGGCTGCCAAGATCGGAATAGCCCAGGTAGACTTGGACTGGGAGTGGAAGGGTGAGCTATTTATAGCCCGATGGGCCCATGAAACATCAGGACATCTAGGAAGAGATGCGATATACAGATGGGTTTGTGATTGAGGGGTGGACCTGACCATCACACAGGTTATTCATGAATGTGAAACATGTGCGGCAATTAATACTTGCCTAATTAATTGCTTACCTAATACTCCTTTCAAGGTTTCAAAGTTCTTTCCTATTCTGACATTGAAATCACCAAGGGTAATGATCTTATCATCTGCAGGAACCTTTTGGGTAAGGCGGTGCAGGTCGGTGTACAATTTATCTTTTTCGGCAGGGTCAACTTGGAGAGTTGGAGCATATATACTAAAGAGGACAACATGTTGCATGTTGCTTGTTGTATAGTGGAAGGTGTAGGGAGATAATGTGATCAGAGTGACCTGTCGGCAGATTTTCGAGTTTAGGAACAATAGAGTTTTTAATCATGAAGCCAACTCCTGAAAGATGCCTTTCGGTTCTGGGTTTACCTGACCAAAAGAGTGTGTAACTGGTACCATGTTCTCTAAGGTTGCCTTAGATTTTTTAGGTGAGACGCAGCATGCGCAGAACTGGACCCACCCTTTAATCCCAAGGTTCATCTGTCAGGGCCTAGCAAGCTTAGACGCTGACAGCGAGGTCCTTAGGACATAGGTTTGATTAGAGTGTCCTTCTCTTAGATGGATGGCCTTAGGGGGCTAAGCGAACTCCATCTGTCCGGGTTTGGAATTAGAGTTGTCCTTCTCCTAGGATGACTCCCAGAAGGTTAGTGAGCTCATCCTGCCCATGGACAGATTTTATCTGACCCTTCGGTTTGAACCTGTCTGGCATGGGAGACCCTACCAAAGGCATGTACCATCGCCAGCATAGCTCACAACCGCGTAGAGGTACACAGACTTCTTTCCCACTCAAAATCTGACCTTATCCTCCCCCTACCGTGTTACCACAGATCTTCCCTCGCACTGCTCACCTGCGACACTCCATAAAGGGCTGCCCCGCTCGCCCTCCCGCCGGTCTGAGCACCCCCACGGCCTGCCCAACACCCTTCCTCTCCCCTAAATTGGACTGGCAAACCTCTGTGCGCTCCATAGTTCTTCCTCTCCTCTCCCACAAGGGCGCAATCCCCACCGGCAGCCGCGCAGCACTCCCGGTGGCCACACAGTGAGGTTTATATAATGTTTTGCTTAAAAGATGAAAGAAGCATTCACAGTATCCCCTGGGAACTGGTGGAGCACTAATGACCTTCAACTGCAGTTAAGATGATTTTAAGTTAGACATCAGATAAACTTTCTCACAGTAAGGATAATAAAACATTAGAAGAGATGCTTGGGGGACGCTGTGGAGGGTTTTTAAGAACAGAACATTAAATATTTATCAAAATTGATGCAGAGATAGATGAACATCCTATGGAGTAAAAACTTAGACCAGACACACTTTATCCGCCTTCTCTTCCATCTGCATGAATCTGTGATTCGTGTTTAACTATAGAGATGGTTTTTTTGTAGTGCCAGTTGGGTAAATTTGCAGGATTCTGCCTGAATCAGCTTATATTAAATCTGTAAAAAGCCACACTGAAAAGATCTTAAATAGTTACTAAGCGCAGCATTCAGAGCCAAACTATTCTTTCATTCTATAGTGACCTGACTGCCCCTATTTTTAATGCGTTGACCTTGTCGATGTCCTTCAGAACCATCTTCTTTGTAAAACTTTATTAGACCTAAGACCGCAGTCTGAGAAATTTAGATTTCCAATCAGGTGTCCAAGTAAGCACCATTGAGAGAGAGACCATTTACAACAGCATGTAGTGTGTGACAGGACAAGGGGGAATGACTCCAAACTGACAGAGAGGAGGTTTAGATTGGATATTAGGAAGGAATTCTTTCCTGTGTGGGTCCTTCCTGTGCTGGCAGATGCTTGCAGAGTTTTCAATCACATCTCATAAAAGCTTTTAGATGATCTTCCCAACCCTATAACAAATTATTAACATAAGGTTCCATTTACATTATAGTTAAATGATCTTTCACCTTAAACTGTAATGTAATGATGTTCATATTTTCCCAGAGGTGGTTCAGACACTACTGTCATCTCCCCAGGATCCAAGCACCTGACTGTTTCCCATATTTGAAAGCCTCAAGTTTGTGGAAAGTGCATGGGTTCTTCCTCCATTTTCTGTTTCACAAGGGCTTCAGACTAAAACTCAGAGTAAAAACAAGTTTACTTTTCTGTTCTTGCTTCTGAACATGGTTGTCATCAACCTTTTATCCACCTTGCAAGGTGTCCCTGGTCTCCAGTACTAGAACCCATGCAGTCCCCAAATGATTATGACATAAAGATTCGTGTCCTGAATTAATCCCTGTTATTTACCTTTGGTAATATATAAGGAGAAGATAATAGGGCATGATTTTACTCGACCTTGCAAATTATCCTAAGGTGTAGAAAACACAAATACATGAGATCCAGAAATAGCAGGGAGGCCCATTTTTGTCACAGGTTGCAAGGACTCCCTGCATCCTGATCTTTCTTACTCCTTGAATCTGGCTGTCACAGAGAGGAGATTTCCTCTCAAATTCATCCCCACACTTTACCATCCTACAGCTCACCTGGTGTCCATTCCCACATTCACTGGAGTTCTTCCAAATAGGCAGATGTGCAGCACTCACAGGAATCCTGGCCCAGGCAGGGAGCTGTGGGGTGATGTTGGGACACCCACAGTCTCATAAAACCCTCAAACAAAAAAATCCATGGTTAGTGTTGGAAATGAAAGATGAAACAATAACATATTTTAATAATTACCTCGTCCATGAGCTCTGTTTCCGAATCTGACGATGGAACACTCGGACATCAGGGTTGGGAGCAATTTGGAGAGTTAAGGGTCTTTTCTTCAGAAATTTGTTTCTGAAAAACTAATTCTAATCATATTTTAAATGTAGACACATTCTTTCTCACACTTTTTTGTCAATTAACCTCATATAACTATTGACAAATGAAAAATAATCACATTTAGCCTTATAATTTCTAATATCCAATCTAAACCTCCCCTACCTCAACTTGAGGCCATTTCCTCTCATCATTTGTTACCTGGGAAAAGGGACTGACATCAACCTCTCTGCAATCTCCTTTCAGGTAGGTAGGGAGCAATAAGATCTCCCCTGAGGAGCAGCAGTGCAGGTCACTAGACATACCTGGCATCCAATGAAGCATCAACTCCCACAAAAGCAACAGGAAGAAAAAAATCCCTACTGAAAAACAAAAGCTGAGGGTCAGTCTGACCTTTTATCTCATGCATGCAATGGCTCTCCATACTCATTTTGCCCTGTGCCCCTCAGAGCATCACAGAATAAGGGTCTAGTAGTCAAAAAACCTCCAGAACAGGTATAGGAAGATGTGCCAGGTGTATGAAATGTAATTCAGCCCTGACCTCCTCTGCTTTCCTGGGTTGACAGAGGGCAGCCTCAGAACCTGCCCACAGGGTCCATGCTCACACTGCCATGGCATTGAGGCAGGCATGGGGCATCTGATACCACGGCCAGCATTGGCATGATTTGGGCAGTAAAGGCCTGCTAATCCAAGGATCAGCTGCACTGCTGGGCACTTAGGTGAGTGCAGTACTCAGAGGTATGCTTTTGCTGGCCCTGGTACTGATGCCAATTTTTATGCCCCAAAAAGGCACGAACAGAGAAACTGCTCAAAGTTTTCAGCCTTTAAGCAGGAGGTGTGTTTATTAATTATGGCGCCAGGAAGCAACCAGGTCATCCTGGATAAAACTACTTCATTCAAGTAACTTACAGCTGAGCTTTTTATACAATTTTTGCTAAGCAATTGCATCACACAATATGAATATATATTATTGTCATGGTTAGAGATAGTTAAGACTGTATATAATGTATTGTAGTATTTATTTTGTACAGTCATTGTAATATATATTCCCTTCCCCCCATTTTGAGTCTCGTGTGGTGTCTGGAAAACCCATCTCAGGGGGACCAATTTCAAACTATGACAATTATATTGCAACATCTACTTTTAATATTCATAACAGGGGGAGTTGAGGCAGAGTTAGAGATGTGGTCTTCAATTTGGGGAGAATTTGAGGGGTAGTTCCTGTTCTTTGGCCTCATGAACCCGTGTCCTTTTCCTTCATCACCCTCATAAACTCTTGAACCTTCCCTAATTTGGATAGTTTCCTTGTGCATTTGGCAGGGATTTCTGGTGTCTGGCAAGAGCACTTGATTTCTTGGCTCATCCCTTTTCTTATCTCCCTTTGTTTCCTTTCCATATGTCCTTTTATGTGTACACCAGCGTTTTTAGTTCTTTCTGTTCTCCTGTGTACTCATGCTTATGCTCCTTCATGTCAGTGCATCCTGTATTTTAGTGAATTTATTGCCTCCGCTGTTTCTTAATACTGAGTTCTCTATGTTTTTTGCTTAAAGTCTGCATTTTGAGTTTAACTCTCTGATTCACATATTGCTATACTGTATTCATTTTCCAGGTTTTACCTGGCTTCATTTCCCCCCTTTTACTTAAAATTTACGAATTCTTTCATCAAGTTCTAATCCTAGAGGGCGTTGATATGCTTGTACCATTGCCCAGATTACTTGTGTTCTCTTGAACATAGATTTTAATTTACACCACAGGCATATATTCAGGAGGGTTAACAGGAACATGGTTACTGTTATAATTAATATTGGGTGTACCAGGTAGTGAAAAACTTGTGCTGCTGTCGGGGAGTATCCTGTAAAGATATCCCACCAGTGATGTTCACCTACTTGTGCAACTTTTGTTAGGATATTTTTTGCCTGCTGAATTGTGTTCTACTTACCAAAGCATACGTTGAGCGGTCTGGTTCACCTTCTGGACTAACTTTTCTATTTCAGGATGTATAAGCAATGCCTTGAGAAGCTTAGTATCCATTCCTATCTGTAATCTTGGTATATCATGGTATAAGGTATATTCGGCTTCAATCAGCTGCTAGGTATAATTAAAGTCACAGTCTATAATCTTAGTGAAGTTACATATGCAAAAGTTAGTATCATTGGTTATTTCCTGACAATTATCTATGGTAACATTATTACCAGCAGTTCTAATACAGGCGCATCCATTTCCTATATAAAATACTTGTGATTGGATTCTATTGTGTGGAAGCATTTCAAAGGTACGTACACTGTCTTCAGCATCTAAGCATAAATCTTCAGCTTCTATAATGGCATTTTCGCAGATATAACCTAATTGTTCTCTAGGGATACATGCTTCTGTACTGACTGATTGCCACTTATTTTTAGTTTTGTCATAACTTGCCCAAACATTATGATCTACAGGCTTAACAATAACATTCTGGTGTATAGTTCCCAATGTTAAAACAGGAAATATGACTTTCTCTTCTGCAGCACTAATGGTGAAAACATAGGCTTCAATGTGTTCATGTTCTGAATTGTAAGTAAAGTTTACTAATTGTCACCAGGCTTGGTGGTCTTTTTCAAAGTGTGTAGTGGAGCTATTTCTTAACATTGTTTCTCTTACTTCCTGAGGTAGTGTGCCCAACATTCCCTCTCTCAATATTCCTGCTGCCACTGATTGTACCCATTGTTGTGTTTGGATGCACTGAATAGCGAGTGCAACTTCTTTGCTGATATCTCCATTATAGTCAGCAATTTTAATAACATCTTCGGCAGTATGGTTGGCTATTAAAGTCATCAACTTAACTACTAGTGACTGTGTCTCTGCTAGAGAGCTTTCCTAAATTAGAAGTGACAGTGCTTAGCTTGTTTACTAATACTTCTTGGTCTATTGTATTTAGTATGCCAAATCCAGTACCAACCCATCCACTTATATCTCGTCGTGTTCGCTTGGGGTATGATCTAGTTGCTAACCCGGTGTCCCAGCCTTTAAGGCTTTGTTGTACAAAAGGTTGACAATCTTTCTGCAAATGTGTTACGTCTGCCTGAATATTTATTTGCACTTTTTTCAAAGAATACATGGGATCTAGTAGTAACTTTAATTCGTTTGACTGTCTTATTACTTGGGGCCCTCCCTATAAAGGTTAAATTATGTATTTCTCTACATTCTAGAGGTAGAGCGGTTTAGTGAGACAGGCCCATGACTAAGTCTGTTATGGGCTTAATGACTCGCTTAAATTCTCTACCAGTTATAATGCCCTGTTCACCAAGAGGTTCAAGAATTTTAGATTCCCTGCTACATGAAAACCAAATTAATTGGTCCAGTTTGAATATAATTTCACACTGTGCTCTGCCTCCTTCAATACTATCCCACTGACAAGAAACTGGCCCCTTCCTTTGAATCCAGACAAGAGGTTCTTCATCTTCTGCCTGGCTGTAAGTAATTAAGTTCTGTTTGGAGACCTCTTGTCCAGATTCAACCGTTAATGTTAGTCTGTTTGTTTTTCCTACTAGGGCATCAACTTCTCGACATCCTACTTGGATGTGGTCCCCCTTCTGTGCTGCAAAAAAGGTTTTGTCATCCCATTCATGTATTGTATATGGCTGATTGTTATGTAAAACATAAATTTCAAAGTCTGGTTCCTCCTCGGAGCGTGGTAATGTGCGTGCACTAGACCATGGTCCTTCTAGGGTGGGGTCTTGGGACAGAACAATACTTATCAAGACTCCACTGGCCAATGTTGAAAGGATTTGAGAGAGAGCTGGATTAATGGTGTCGGGTCTTCTTGCTTATTCTCTGGAGCTTTCTTGACTCCAGAATAGTGAATCCATGTAGGTCGTTCCTTGATCCAAACCGCGGTGAAGGTAGTCAGTAGCACTTGGAAAGGTCCCTCCCACTTTTCTTGTAGGAGTTTTCCTAAAAGATTCTTAACATGCACCCAATCACCGGGGTTAAACAGATGCAGTTTACAATCAGGTTGCTTGGGCTGGTGGTCTATTACCACTGTGGCATTTTTATTGAAATGCTTTCCTACAACAATTACATAATCATATATATATTGATTACCTATTTGGTCTACAGCATCGGTATTTACAACTTGCATAGCGTAAGGTCTGCCATACAGAATTTCAAACGGGCTCAACTTTTCTTTTGATCAAGGTTTGACCCTCAATCTAATCAGAGCAATAGGCAAAACTTGATACCATTGTAAATTAGTTTCTTGGCATATTTTAGCAATTTGTTGTTTGATAAGATGATTCTTTTCTACTTGCCCACTGACCTGTGGCCTGTAGGACGTATGCAATTGCCATTTAATCTGCAATCCTTTGCACAAAAATGTGAACCTCTGTCTGAAGAGATACTTCTTCGTACCCCAAACTGTGGTATGATTTCATTTAACAAGACTTTAGTTACCTCTCTCTCTTTGTTTGTTCTGCAGGGGAACGCTTCATGCCACCCAGAAAATGTGTCAGTCAACACCAATAAATATCGATACCCCCCTTTTCTTGGGAGTTCAGAGAAATCAATTTGCCTCAGTTTATTGCTCCTTGATGTATTTTGGTTCCTGTATTTGGGTTGTTCTTCAAGCATCGTTCGCATTGGGATGTGACTTGCTTTATGATGGCAAACAATTTTGGTCCTGCTATTCTAGTTTGCAAATACTGATAAAGTGGATCCAAACTCCAATGGGTCTTTTCATGTTCTGTTTTTACAAATTGCCACATTAATTTCTCTGGTATTATTAGTTGTCCCATTTCTAACTGACCCCATCCATTATCTAACACTTTACCTTTATTTCTTTGAATCCACCTATGATCTGATTCCTGATAGTTTGGTTGAAAGTTAATATCTAGCTCCCCTGGTACTAAAGCTGTTATGGTCGCTTCCTCAGTTCTTGCAGCAGTTAATTTAGCTTCTGCATCAGCTTTCCTATTCCCTATTTCTGGAACAGTGTTACCTTTCAGGTATCCCTTGCAATGCATTATGGCCACTTGTGCCAGGAGTTGAACTGCTTCTAACAATCATAGAATTTCTTCTGCATGTTTGACAGTTTTCCCTTGGGCAGTTAGCAGTCCTCTTTCTTTCCAAATTGCTCCATGAGTGTGTACGACGGAGAAGGCATACTTAGAGTCTGTCCAAATATTAATTCGTATGCCCTCTGACAATTCCAGAGCTCGGGTAAGAGCTATCAGTTCTGCCTTCTGGGTTGAGGTCCCTGCAGGTAAAGGATTTGATTCGATTACCTCCTCCGTTGTGGTCACCACATAGTCGGCCATCTTTACTCCTTGCTTCACGAAACTGCTACCTTCGGAGAACCAGTTGTTTGCTTCTTCAAATGGCTCTTCTTTGCGGTCTGGGTGGTTGGAGTAGACTGCTTCGATGGTCTCCAGGCAGTCGTGCTCAATTGGTTCTGCTGGCATTCTTCCTTCTAGAAATGAGGCTGGATTCACAATGTTAGTGACTTGAATGGTTATATTGTCTGACTTGGCTAGGATTGCTTGGTACTTTAGGAATCTGGAAGGTGACAACCAATGGCCACCCTTCTGCTCAAGTACTGCAGATACGGTGTGGGGCACTAACACAGTCATTTTCTGACCCAATGTGAGCTTTCTGGTCTCTTCTATATTTATGATTACTGTGGCCACTGCTTTCAGACAGTTGGGCCATCCTTTGCTTACTTCATCCAACTGTTTGTAGAAATAAGCTACGGTTCTTTTGTGTGGTCCCAACTGTTGTGCCAAGACTCCTAAAGCCATCCCTTGCCGTTCATGAGAGAACAGCCAAAATAGTCTTGTTACATCAGGCAGGCCCAAAGTTGGGGTTTTCATGAGTTCTTGTTTCAGTCTCTTAAAAACTCCCTCTGCTTTGGGTGTCCAGACTAGGACACTCTTAGTTTCTTTTAGTAAATCATACAGTGGTTTGGCGAGTATCCCATATTGATAGATCCATAAATGGCACCAACCTGTCATTCCCAGGAAGGCTCGTAGATCTCTCACCGTTTTGGGTCTAGGCATTTGGCAGATGACTTCTTTTCTTGCCATTCCTAGGGATCATTGTCCTCTGGAAATTTCGTATCCCAGGTATACTACTTGTTCTTGCACCAGCTGCGCTTTCTGTTGAGAGACTCAATATCCACTTAGACCCAGGAAATTCAACAGAGAAATTGTCCATTTAACACAATCTTCTTCTTTCTCAGTTGTTATTAGTAGATCATCTACGTATTGTAGAAGAGTACCATCTCCCTGTGGCCTTTCCCATTGTTCTAATTCTTTGGGTAATTGGTTCCCGAAAATTGTTGGACTATTTTTATAGCCCTGAGGTAACACTGTCCAGGTTAACTGAGTCTTTCTCCCTTTGCTAACAGATTCCCATTCAAAAGCAAAGATCTTTTGGCTTTCCGGGGCTAAGGGAAGGCAGAAGAATGCATTTTTTAGATCTAACACTGTGAACCAGATTAAATTGTCTTTTTATTTAGTTAGGAGTGTATAAGGGTTGGCTACCACCGGATGTAGTGTCTTTGTTATTGCATTAACAGTTCTTAAATCTTGAACTAGCCTATAAGTCCCATTTGGTTTCTTAACTGGCAAGATTTGTGTGTTATAGTCTGATTTGCATTCTATTAATAACCCTAATTCTAGAAATTTTCTAATTATTGGTTCAATTCCTTTTCTATCTTCTAATCTCAGTGGGTATTGTTTCCTCACCACTGACCTTGCTCCAGGTATAAGTTCAATAATGATAGGTGTTGCCTGTTTTGATTTCCCAGGTATGTCAGTGGCCCATACTAATGGGTATGCTTCACTCATAATTCGCTCAATATTATGACTTTCAGGTTTAGGTTCTATGCAACTGATCGTCAAACTTAAAACCGCGATCAGTTGTTCTTCATTTACCTGGAATTCAAGTTTGTCTTTGTTGAATTTTATTACAGTTCCTAAATTTTCTAATAAATCTCTACCTGGTAGAGGCTTTGGGGAATTTGGTAAGTACAAAAACTGATGGATCCCCATTTGTTTTCCAATTTTGTATTTAATGGGTTTTAGGAAATAAGCTTTTTCTGATTGGCCTGTTGCTCCCACAACTTGTACAAACTCATCACTCTTTGGCACTAGTTCCTGATTTAAAACTGAAAATGTTGCTCCTGTGTCAATCAAAAAGTCTAATTCCTTTTCACCTTCCCCTATCTCCATTTTAACCAGTGGGTCTGCTAGGGAACGACTCACTGGTCCCCCTCAGTCACTGCTCTGATGTGCAATGGCAGTGTTTGCGAATCTTTCTCTTAGCCGAGGGCAGTCCCGCTTCCAGTGGCCTATCTGCAAGCAATTGGAACATTGATTCTGTCCTATTCTAATTGGTTGGGGCTGGAATCCCCCTCTCCCTCTTACAAGGTAGCCACAACCTCTACCCCTGGCATTTGCTTCTGGGAACTTTGTGTTCTGGGTTGCCACTGCTACTGCTACGACTCAAGCAAGTCTTTTATCTTCCCTCTTCTTCTCTTCCTTTTCCCTGTTATTGTATACCTTCCAGGCCTCATTCATTAATGTCTCTAAATCTCTGTTTGCTGGGTGTTCGAGTTTCTGTAGCTTCTTTCTAATGTCTGGGGTGCACTGTCCCATTACTAATCCTAGCAGCTGTTGTCTGCCTTGTTCTGACGCCGGGTCTAAAGGGATATACTGCCTCATGGTTGTTCTGAGCCTATATAGAAACTCTGAGGGGGTTTCATCTTTTCCCTGCCTGACATCGTACAGGGTCGTCTGGTTAATGGTTTTAGGTATTGCATTCCATAGGCCTAATGCTATCAACTTTCTGTATCACACTAGCCATTTATAGTGAATTGGATTGTTCGGATCCCAATTGGGATTTGTGCTTGGAAATATAGTCTCAAGGTCCCCGATCATTGCAGAAGTTCTCACTACTAGCTCTCTCTCTGTTTCAGTTAATTCTGATACCATCACATCAATATCTTCCCAGTCAATGTCCAAATTCTTTACTAATAGTTCAAATCTCTTAGCAACCTCTTCTGGATTTTTCCTAAAATTTTTCACTTCCTCCCTCCAGCTGTTCAGATCGCTTGTTGTGAATGGTACCTTTATCCGTCCCTGTTCTCCTGGAATGGGCATTATTTGCCGAAGGGGGGCTATGGTATAGCTTTCTTCAGCTTTATCTTTTGCTTCTTCTTCCTCCTGGGCCCTAGCTTTTCGTGCTACAGACCTAGTATAGTGTGAATGGCAGATCCCTTCTCTGGGGTCTTCCCCTTGGGCTTCAATGTCTACTCTACTCTTTCTCTTTTCCTTTTTCTTCCCCTGTTTCTGCCCCTCATCTTCCTCTACTCCTCGTGTATCTCTTTTGTCATCTATTTGAATTACTATGTTTAATCTTTGCAGACTATTTTCCCTTTCCACTTGAGTTACTGTGCCACTATCTTCTTCGCTGCACCTTGACCTGGGGGAACTGCCCTCTTTTCCATTGCCCCCTGATCTCGGTGAGCTACCTTCGTCCCCATAGTTCCCAACTCCTAGTGGGTTGCTTCTTGCTCTGCAGTTGCTTAATCTCCGCATGCTATTTTCATTTCTTGGTGTACTGTTATCTCTATTTCTGCTACTTCTTGATCTGGATGGGCTATCTTCTTCACTATCACTTTCTAATCTCAGTAGGTTACTCTCCTCCTGGTGACTTTCTAATCTTTGTATGCTACTTGACCCCTGCGGGCTACTCTCTCCTTCTCCACTTCTTAGTCCCTGAGGACTGTACCCTGTTCTGTCTTTTCCTGATTCTAGCTAGGTATCTCCTAACAAGCTGGTGTCTCCCTCACTCTCTCTTGTATTCGGAGGCAGCACCCTGTTTCCTGGCGCATAGGGTTGATACTCCCACAAGCTTACCTCACTTTCCTTTCCACTGTCCCTTCTTTTTAGTTTAAGGCACTGTTGTCCAATACTACAGGCATCACAACAGCGCTCCTTTGGTCTTAGATTTTTCTTATCCTTTTCTAAAGCTAGGACCAAAGGATCTTGAGGTGTGACATTCACCCCACATTCTCTCTGCCATTCTGGTTTATTCCTTAGGGTAAAGAACATATCGCAATACATGACTTCTTCCCATTTGCCTAGTCGATGGAGGAATAACATGAGTTGTAAGATTGTGTTGTAGTTTAGCATTCCCTCAGGTGGCCATTTTTCATCATCATCCAACTTATACAGAGGTCACCACTGGGTGCAATACTTTAGGAGTGTCTTTTTACTTATGCTTCCCCCTGGGGTTCCTCCTAGATCTCTCCAATGCTTCAAGATGCACCCTAAGGGGGTTTTCATGTTTATATCCTTACTTTGCTGGCTTCCCATTATTGCTGGAGTTTTAGGTCCTTGCAGATCTTAATTCTGTTTAATGATTTACTCTGCCTTATTATGTTGTCAGTGTCTGGTAGAGATCAGATGTTGAGCAACTGGCAAAGATCTTGGAATGCAGGATGCCTACCAAGCAAACCTATAAGGCATCTTACCCGATCGTCTCACTATTCTAGCATCAGTAATGTGCCAGCTAACCCAGGGATCATGTTCTCAGACTGGTTCCCAATTGTAAAGGTCTTCTATTACTAGAGGGTCATATCCTAACTCTTCTTTTTTCTGTTCTAATTGTTCTATAAATCCACTTATATGATATACTATTATATCAAGCAATTCTTGTCTCTGGACCTGTGCTTCCAAGTCTAATCGAGCTAGACTTCCACCGATATGTTCTAACTGAGCAGCTTTTGGTATATCACTAAACTTTACTTTAAACTGAAACACTTTTCTTATTCTATTCCACCGTCTTAATGCGTCCCTTATTCGATTCCAAAGCTTTATACATGCAATGTCCATACGCTTTGTCCCTCTCTGGTTGTTCTCCTCGCGGAGTTACGGAACCGCAGATTGGGACTCTGCTCTCGCTCCACAACGGTGTTGCGTCTCAATCACACCCATACACACTTGCACGCTTTGCATAAAGACTTTCCTACCTTACGGTTTCTATCTGAGTAATCTGTGTTACCAAGGAGGGTTGCGAGATGTCGCTGCAAACCGTGAAATACAGGTTTGTTGCCAACTGTCCGATCTATGTTACCACAAAGTCACAGGATGTTGCTGCGAACTATAAAATACACCTTTTACAGAAAATACAACCAAGATGTTACAAATACCTGTTTATGAGTGTGGCAGCAATAGAATTTTACCCACTTGGTTTCTGCCAGATCTTGATTCAACCAACAGCATATACAATAGAAGTTAAGGGTCTGATTGAGTACTATTTCCTGCGTCCCTCTCAGGCCCAGAATATTTTTTCCACAATTGGTACACAAGGCTCTGACATACAGTGAACAATAACAGAAAGGACAGATCTTAATCCTAGGATTTTGGCGCATTGGCAAAATCTTATTTACTTTTACAGAATTGCAATCACTTCCCATATAGAGCTCTAAAACATTCCATGAAATATGCTACTTTATAAAACACTTTACAAAACACTGTATAATACCCAGGAGACAAACAACACCACAATTAGTGATCAAAAATGTCACAAATAATAGAACTCTTCACTGCACCTTTAAGTCTCAAATGGTGTGTTATAGTTTCTGTTACTTGTTAACACAGACCAGTGCAGCTTGTAAAAGAAACTCTCAATACATCATTCCTAACTACTGCATTCCAGGAATTCTCTAATAGTACTAGAAGTTCCCTGGGTCCTAAAGCCTCTGGTCTCAGGAAAATCAAAAGGAAACACTCCCAAATCTTTAAACAGTTCAAAAGGAAAAGTTAAGGATCATCAGTTTCCCAAATCTCTAAGTCAAACACAACTTTAAATGCATTACTGGACAATATTCCACACAAAACAGAAAGTGGACAAGAGAAGTCAGAGTAAAAACCCTTTTAAGACAAGGCACAAAAGTATGAAAGGTGAATACAGCATCACAAGGTAAAGACAATTTTGCACTGCAGCGTCGGGACTTTAACCTGATCGAGGACCCCCTTTGGGGTCCTTCTGGCAGGACTTTAACCTGTTACCTTCAATACCTGGGACTTTAACCCAGTTGGGGTTAATGTTGAGGCATCCCCCGGCTTCCCCTCAGGCAGTAGCATCTTACCCCCGCTAATAAAGCGCTTTTCTCTCTAACCTAAAATACAAAAGAATAAATACCTCTTAATTTGGAACAGGAGGTTCTTGTCCACCGGCACACAGAGCCAAGGGGTCCGGGAGACTCTGCCGACAGAAATCCAGTTGGGGGTGCTAAGAGCGTCCCGACCCCTTGGGTCTTGGCTCGGGAGACCCCCGTCTCCTGCCTGGCTTGCCAAAAATGATGCCAATTTTTATGCCCCAAAAAGGCACGAACGGAGAAACTGCTCAAAGTTTTCAACCTTTAAGCAGGAGGTATGTTTATTAATTACGGCGCCGGGAAGCAACCAGGTCATCCTGGATAAAACTGCTTCATTCAAGTAACTTACAACTGAGCTTTTTATACAATTTTTACTAAGCAATTGCATCACACAATATGAATATTTATTCTATTGCAACATCTACTTTTAATATTCATAACAGGCAGAGTTGAGGCAGAGTTAGAGATGTGGTCTTCAATTTGGGGAGAATTTGAGGGGTAGTTCCTGTTCTTTGGCCTCATGAACCCGTGTCCTTTTCCTTCATCACCCTCATAAACTCTTGAACCTTCCCTAATTTGGATAGTTTCCTTGTGCATTTGGCAGGGATTTCTGGTGTCTGGCAAGAGCACTTGATTTCTTGGCTCATCCCTTTTCTTATCTCCCTTTGTTTCCCTTCCATATGTCCTTTTATGTGTACACTAGCGTTTTTAGTTCTTTCTGTTCTCCTGAGTACTCATACTTATGTTCCTTCATGTCAGTGCGTCCTATATTTTAGTGAATTTATTGCCTCCGCTGTTTCTTAATACTGAGTTCTCTATGTTTTTTGCTTAAAGTCTGCATTTTGAGTTTAACTCTCTGATTCACGTATTGCTATATTGTATTAGTTTTCCAGGTTTTACCTGGCTTCAGTACAGCCCTGGTTGCTGAAACCTTACTTCAAAACGTTTTTTGCGCAGCTTGAAGAGACTGCAACCAAAGTAAATCATTATGTTCAAAACACAAGAGTGAAGTTTGTGATTTTTTAAAAAATTTTTTAGACCTTACTGAAAACAGGAGTGTGCTTCTCTGGAGTTTTTTACTTTACCTGGGATTTATGTCTGTCATTTGTGCTAATGACAGATTTTATTTTTGTACAATATTAATTTAATAACTTTTTAAAAAATAAAACTAATTTCTATTGTTACCTGGTTGTTGATTGTGCTTCTTCCCATTTGTACCACTTCCAAGTTACAGTATTGCCCAGTTCTCAATCCCCATGGGGCAATGCTCAAGAAACAGTAAGTCCTTTACACAGTGGAGCTTTCTCTTTCATCTCACCCTGGTCTTTAATGTGGATCAGAGATGTCTGTAGCTTCTTAGCAGAACCTAACATTAATGGGTGATGTGACTCCAGTGACTCCAAAATACATGGTAAGCAATGGCACAATAAGCGACCCAGTGACAGACTGGAAGTCTGGTGTTACCCAAGCCATTCCTTGCCTGTGCAGGGCTGTGGTGGCTTTGTGGTGGCCTTGGCTATGCACAGTCACAATTCCTGCACACAGATGAGATTTTGTCATAGGTTTACTTGTTCTAAAAACCAAACGGGGAATTTTTCTTTCCCCTGCATCACTGTGAAAGAAAGATGTTGAACAAGGGAGGGGGAGAGTGGCTTGGCTAGAGTGATTCACACACACAAAAGAACTAGCCAACAGACCCACATTCCAAGCTGATGGCCTTCAGAAGACTT
>NW_020885005.1:266698-295205 GCF_003945725.1 Corapipo altera | reverse complement strand
GGATGTGAGGTTTTTTTCTTTCTTCGGGAAACGGTAGGCACTTCACTTTTGCCCTGACTCAGGGAAGGGTGTGTGTGTGTGTGGGTTCCGTGGTTCATTTTGTTTCCGGACGGGTCATCTGGCTGATTCGCCTCCGTTCTCCCGTGCCCTGTTCTGCCCCCAGCCCGGACTTGCTTGGATTTCATCAGAGAGGCTTGGTCCATCTGAGGAGGAACCTTTGGGGGAGGAGGCACCTTTGGGGGAGGAGGCCTCCCCTTCCCTCCTCCGCTCCCGTGCTGGCAGCAGCTTGTGCCCATCGATGGGGAGGGGAAGTCCCGGTTGGAACCAGATGCCAACTGCGTGAGTCTGTGGGAAGAGCCCCTTTTTCCCGTTTTCCCCTTCCCCTTCTCGGTGGGGGGGAGATCTCCATTTCGGTTTCTCCCACTCACCGGGGTCCCCACGTGGCCACCGCCAGAGCCCAACAGCACCCCCTGCCGACCACCACAGAGCAACTGCAGGCTCTGCGCCTCCAGTGATCCAACCCTGCTGATCGGGGTTAGAATTGCGTCAAAAGGCAAAAAGTACTGAACTGTTTTTTTGGAGGGAACTTTGGGTGCAGGATTATTGTTTAGTTGTTTTTGTGTTCTTTTGTTGTTCTGCCAATGCGCATATATCCTTTAATAAAGGGCTGTTATCTTTTTCTTTCTCCATACTTCCTCAATTGGAGCCTCTTAATTTCGGATTTACAATTGCTTGGAGGGAGGAGCTTGGTCTTCCTCATAACTCATCCTCCTTAGCAAAACACTTCCATCTCATTAAACTGAGACAGGTTTGCATTTTGCTTTTCTAACCCTGGTATTACATCAGTTGGACTAAATTCCATCCACTTTGGCAATCCTTTTCCCTTCATCTTTAAATAGGAAAATACAGCTTGAGGAATTTTTTCTGCCATCATCATGGAAAAGATGAGGGAAGGTTTTGTGGCTATAGCCAGCAACATTTTCTCAACTGTTTTATATTAAAAGTGCTGCAGTTCCTATCACAGAGTCATAATAACAGTATCACATAAAATGCAACTGTGAGGTGCTCTGAAGACGCATTTCTGATCTTATAGTCCAAATCTCCCATCTTTTCTTATGCAGATAGGGAAGCACAAGGTTGACACTGAAGTCCTGCTTGGTCTTATCAAAGGCTTCACGTGGGCCATGTAATAGCTGGCAGGAGCAGGTTTACTTGCATGGAACTGTTTCGCACTCCTTCTCTGACCTTCCTGGTGAGGACAATATTGGAGAGAGCAGACAGGGTTTTTCCATTGCAACCCCAGGCTTACCACTTCTGGGCTGGCCCTTTCAGACTTAATTTTCTGGTTAAAGTAAGGATTTCACTATTACCCTGGCAACCTGCACGCATTAAAGCAGTTTGAACTCTTCAGCAAGTGGGTTGTATAAAAGATTTCAAAAAGGACTTAAACTTTCATTTGTCATTTAGTAGTGTCAGAGCTGGGAGAGACGTTATGTCACTGTTTGTGTAGTAGGTACAACACTACTCTGCGAAGGAGAAGACAGGTCTCAAGTTAAATTATTTACAGGGGAGAGGATGAATCAGAAGTCCATAACCATTTACACTTATTTGATCTTAAAATCAGGAGGATGTTAAGTTTTATTACTTACCATCCTGATAAGGACTCTTTTATTTATTTTGCTTTGGGTTTTGTTGCATCAGTTAGCATTGTGCTGCCAGACAAGAAGGGCTGATGAGGCACTTTGGATGTATTATAAACATGCCTAAGGAAAAGGCAGATATTTTGCAGGAGGCCATATTTAGTGATGCAACCTGGAAATTTGGCCAACTCTCAGAGAGTCCCCTCCAACATAAGGGATTGTGAACATGTACATCTCATAGGCAATGAGAGAAATTGTAATAATACCTTCTGCAAGCTCTCCATGTACTCCACCCCACAGCTGTCTGGTGGTGTTGATCTCAGTGCAGAGAGGATGAAGTAGGCAAAACTGTGTTTGATTTTGGGTTGTTTCGCCTCTGCCCACAAAAGGGGAGAAAGGCCAAAGGCAGCCAGTACCTCAATCTGGAACAGTGCAGGAGGAAACCAGCAGCCTCACTCCTTTCAATCTGGATGGCTAAAAAAAATACAGAGGAAAATATCAGAATGAAGAAGACAAATGGAACTGGCACACTGTATAAGTAGGTCTTCAAATGTCATGTGTGGCTGGAACAAAAATGTTTAGTTCCAAAACAAGAGGCAGCTTGAAATGGCTCAGTAAGACACATTGAGAAGTTTGCTTATTTGGAACAGAACTCTTCTAATGAAAAGGTTAATTGTGTTGCAATGAAAAAGAAAAAAGGCTAAGCAGAGGCCTGCACTCTTCACCCTAGTAAAATTTCCCACTGAGTTAAAGTGAAGATTTTCTATAGCAAACATCACAGGACTGAACGGCTAATGTTACAACAAATTATACAGTAGGTATATTCATGGGTCAATAAAAATAGCTAAACAAGCCATATAGTCTAGTAGTATTAATCCCAGTGACTTTCAGAAGACCTGCAGCAGCAACCAGAGAAAGAAACACAGTGCTCAACTCAGTCTGATGCCAAGAAGTTTCCTTGCACAGGCACCATACACTGGTACTTGAGCTTGGCACCAAAACATCTTCACTCACCATTGGCTCTTTCACTTAGATACTGCAGCATTTTGTTCACTTCTACCCAAAAGGACCGCTCACAAGTGTGGAAATCTTTCTACTTTGCAGCTGAAAAAATGGCCAAGAAAACAATAGACTTTTGAAGGATGGAAAGGGCTGATGTAATTACCCACAGGGCTGAACTTCTGTGGGCAACTTCTCTAGCTTTTTTGACAGCAATCTCAGTCCTGGGTTGCAGATGTAGGTTTCCTTCCACTGCTCCAAAACCTTTAGATTCCTGTCTGCCAGCACATTGGATGAGTAATGCTCCCTTCTCTGTCACCACAGGGAAAATACAATCATCAGTCCCAGGACCAGAGCTTCATGCCTTATCCCTGAGTGGTTCTAAAGCTACCAATGTTCTCACCAGAGCTGTTTCATTGACTGCTGTGGAATTACTCCAGTTTTGCAGGAATGTAAAGTGCATTGGAGCTGTTGATTTTGTTGGCAGTATTTACTTAAAACTACAAAGACTGAAACCTTGTACAATCCTCCTAGACTTTTTATTTCTGTTCCTTCCAAGTTTCTCTTACTAATTTTTAGTCAATTTGTTTCACATGTCCTGAGATTTCCAGAGCTTTAAAACCTTTTACTGTCCTCTTACCATGTTGCTAATCCCCTCTTCTCTTCTCCCTCTCTGTTGCTGCTCTCCCATGGCTTTCTCTTCCTGTCTCATCACTCCCACATTAATCTCTGGCATCACAGATGCTATAAATATGTCCAAACACTTCCATGTTTCAGGTTAATTACTGTACGGTGATATAGAAGGCTAGACAAAAGGGAAAAAAACTCCTTATGGTTTCCTGGAAGACCCCAGCACCTGGGGAGACATTCTCAGAAACTAATAAGAGGATTAAATGAAGAAAGGAGTGATATGGAGATAACATGACCTTTTTTCGCAAACATCCTGCCAGGCAGGAACACAGGAAAACAACCCTTGAGCCTATGTCCTTTGTCTATCATCCCAAAATTAGTTTATTGACTATAGTCACTCAAACTGCCTAAAGAAAAAAGGTATAAAAAGAGATTGGACCTAAACAAGAATGGGGGAGAAGTTCCATCAACACTGTGGAGGTAACTGATGAGTTACCTTGTCTCCTTTCCCTTTGGGGACTCCTGGAAGATGAGATATATCTTATACATACTAATTACTTGCTTCTAAATAATTAGAGCTTACTTTTGCTTCATAGTATTCTTAGTACATTGCTTTACTTTAAAGTTTTTGCTTATGCTTCTTCATAGTGTTTTTAGTGCTTTGCTTTAGAGTGTGTGCTTATGCCTTGCTTTCTTATTATTACTGTAATATGAATCGTTACAGTTGACGGCCTTCAAAGGGCATTTGAAGGAGAAGTTTAAGAGGAGGAGGATGAAGTAAGCCCCCAGACTCTTTTAGGAAAGACCTCCTGAGGTGCAGCACACAAGCGCAGGGGGAATTCCAGTGTACGCAGCATGCACAGAAGAGATGCCACTTGCATAATGGGGGGAGGGACTGAAGGCCTCTAGCTGGGTGGTGCCGGCCACACCTGCCCAGGTAGACATCACCAATTAATTGTATAAAAAGAAGATGGTTCATACTGGGAGAGGAACGCAAGCTTCACATCAAAGGACAACATTGCCTTTTGTGGGGACGCCTGCCATCTTGTGAGCCTGCCGACACTCCAAGAATGCAACTTCTGCTATGGGTAATTCTAGGCATTCTGGGGTCAGTAAGAAAACTTCGTAAGCAACATCTGGGTGAGAGGGGGAGTCATACTGAGGGCTTATTTTCCTCCTCCTTCCTCTCTCTGGGGTTTTTGTTTTGTTGGCCACCTCTTGGTAATAAATATTGGTTTTGTTGAACTTTCAACGGTGTATGGTTTCAGTTTCAGCATCCTTCCCCGCTACACCTACATGGTTTAAATGTGTGTTTGCAGTTAGACCCTATCCCAGATGACATGAACCCTATAAATTGTCACAAATTTGTATTAATAAATGTGTTATTTCAGGAACTGTTGGAGTTAGTCCATTTTTAGGTGCTGATAGTTTCGTCAACAGCGAAATAACTCACAGGAGAAACTTGATGAGGGGTTTCCCTATTGCTATTAAGTGCAGTCCCTATATAAAAGGTATCAAATATCCTGTCCATCTCAGTGAATCTGTTAAGTGAAGGGTCTCCCCTAATGAGACACTAACAGACTGTTTTGAACATTAAAAGGTTTTGATCTCCTGGGAGGACACTGATAGACAAAAAATAAATTAATACAGGTTGGACAGAAAATTCTTCTTTTCTTCCCCTTTTAATATGACAATCACATTCCCCTCTGAGATACAAACAGGGGTCAACCAGCACTCCCTGTTAGCTGTGGTGGGTTGACTCTGGCTGGCTGCCAGGTGCCCACCAAACTTCTGTATGACTCCCCTCCTCAGCAGGACAGGGGAGACAAAATATAACAAAAGGTTTCTGGGTCGAGACAAGGACAGGGAGAGATCACTCAGCGATTACCGTCACAGGTAAAACAAACTCAACTTCAGGAAATTAGTTTAATTTATTGCCAATCAAATCAGAGCAGGAAAACGAGAAATAAAACCAAATCTTAAAAACATCTTTCCCTCACCACTCCCTTCTTCCTGGACTTAACTTTATGCATGATTTCTCTACCTCCTCCCCCCCCAGTGGCACAGGGAGACAGGGAATGGAGATTGCTGTCAGTTCATCACACCTTGACTCTGCTGCTCCTTCCTCCTTAGGAGGAGGACTCTTCACACTCTTCCCCTTCTCCAGCATGGGGTCCCTCCATGAACTTCTCCAACTTGAGTTCTTCCCATGGGCTACAGTTCTCCATGAACTGCCCCAACGTGGGTCCTTTCCACGAGGTCAGTCCTTCAGGCACAGTTCCAACGTGGTTCCCTCACAGGGTCACAAGTCCTACCAGCAAACCTGCTCCAGCGTGGGCTCCTCTCTCAACAGGTCTGCAGGTCCCTGCCAGGACCCTGCTCCAGCGTGGGTTCCTCTCTCAACAGGTCTGCAGGTCCCTGCCAGGACCCTGCTCCAGCGTGGGCTCCTCTCTCAACAGGTCTGCAGGTCCCTGCCAGGACCCTGCTCCAGCATGGGCTTCCCACAGGTTCACAGTCTCCTTCAGGCATCCCTCTGCTCCAGTGTGGGTCTCCTCCACAGCCTGCAGGTGGATCTCTGCAGCCCTGTGGCCCTCCATGGGCTACAGGGGCACAGTTGCCTCACCATAGTCTTCACCATGGGCTATGGGGGAATCTCAGCTCTGGCACCTGGAGCACCTCCTGCCCCTCCTTCTACACTGACCAAAACCTTGCCACACAAATGCACTACAGTGCCTTATTTATGCCAATTCACAAATAGTCATTGCAGGAAATAAAGCTTGTGAGGCTTACTACCTTTAAGTCTTCCTATATTATGGCCCTGAATATGCATGGAATACTTTTAAGTTATATTTCATATAATTATATGCATTTCTAAACAAAGTGGACAGATCTACCACATCTGTACTGCTTTTGAAAGCCAAACCTTGCCACGCAGACCCAATATATTAGTTTTTGGTAGTATTTTTAATGGCAGTTTTAATCTGGAGTGTGTGGTAAAATATACGCATGTACCCCCAAAAATGCCAAGGCAGTGGAAAGAATCCAAAAACGTTTATTCTGAAGAAGAGAACACTAAAAACTTATGAAGGAAAAGCTGCACCAGGCTGCAAAGCAGCTCTGGGCCTGAGAAAGACATGCCTTTTGTTCCCTCTTCAAGTTTTATTATCCCTGTGCCCCCCCCCTTCCCCCTCTCTCCCCACTGGTTTCAAAGGCTTGCAGCATCTGCTTATCTCTGTGCATACTAAAGAAAGAGAGCTTTTCAACTTTCTCTTGAATGCAGAAGGGAAAGGACAAAAAAATCATCTAACTCCTTTGAGAAAGGCACTTTCCAGGCAGGGAAGGCTTCCTAAGCAACACCTGTCTCCTTCCAGCAAAAAGGATATTTACCCTTACATGGAGATTAAACATTTCCTTAAAAACAACCCCACAGCTTTGGATAACTATGACTTTCAAAAGATACAAAGACTCCTTTCCTGCAGGAGTAGACAGGTCCTTTGTGGGTGAGAATGGTTGCACAGCCTGGACATGGTTGAAAATCTCCCAGTACCCAGTCTCTGGCAGTGACCTTCAATTGGAGAAGGAAAGAATAGAATACAAAAGCAAATTCAGTGATATTTTCCCTGGAAATACCACTCCACTTCCAACAATTTGCATTTAAGGAGTTTTCTGAGTCAGATGTTTTATTGGTGTCTAGGAGCTGGGTCTGTCTTTCCCTCAAAAGGCCCCTACCCTCCTCTTCTGTGAATTTATTCTTTCAGCCTCCCCTGTGCTCCTGGGCAATTAATTCAGTGCAATGTGAGTAAGCACTTATCTGTTGGTTTTAAACCTCTGTTTCATTGATTGCCTGCTCATTTCTGTGTCCTGATGAGTTGTCAATAGTCCTCCACCATTGTAGTCCCCTTAGGTCTCTCCAATCTGAAGAGTCCTCATATTTCTCACCATTTGTGTGTCCTCTCTCTCTTTCTCTCACAGTTGGATCACATTCCTCCTGAGGGGAAGATTGTCCTATCAGGATGCTGGATGGGAGCAAACTCCAGATTTCCACAGAGGCACATTGATATTTTCTGTTCTGTTTTTCATTATTTTTCCAATTATTCCTTTTAGGTGTTGGATAGGGAAGTCATGAGATACATGACTTCAAAGACATGTTGCATCCTTTTTGGAATCCCCTTCATTTAACATTGAACCTATTGCCAAATATCACATCCGAACCTGACTGACTCCAATTGTATTGGTCTATACAAGATATCATCTGATAGTCAAAATAAGATTTCATCTTTTTATACAAAACCATCATGCATAGTAGCTGTGGAGCCAGGAGGCATCGTCCCAGGGCTGTGCCACTACAGTACCAACAGATATACACCTCCCAGAGTTGTTAATGTATTGTAAAGTTAAATATACACAGGTATTATCCTCCAAAATGCTAAGACAGTAGAAAGGGTTCCAAAAGGTTTATTTCAGAGACAAGGACACAAAAAACTTACAAAAACCTCACAGTGCTGCAAGACAGCACCAGGCCTCAGGGGAAAGGCAAGTTCCCTCACTCTTCCAGGGCTTTTTTATCTTCTCTCTGTCCTCCCCTGCCCTCTCTGGTCTGAGGAGGCCCTGTGCATGTCTTTGAATGTTATCTGTCCTGCATGCCAGAGAGAGAGAGGGCTCACTCACCACCCTCTCTGCAACTTTCTCTGAAATGCAGAAGAGAAAGGGAAAAAAACATCTACCTCTCTTGAGAGAGGCACTTTGCAGGCAAAGAAAGGCTTCCTAAGTGAAAAATGAGTTCTAGCTTCCCATTACAAATTCTTCCGAAAGCGCACCTACCCCTACAGTATGAAGACCCCAAGTCTCTGGGTTTGAGGTAGCCTTAGGAACAAATCTTGCATCTCATTGCTCACAAAGTTAATGGGATCTTGTATTCTGGGAGCTACCCAGAAGGCTGCCTTAAACCAAAAAGGATTGTAGACAATAAGTTGGCCCTTCTTGAAAACAGTAACTACTGGAGGAAGTGATATGGCAATAGTCCAAGGACAGACAACCATGACCAAATGCTGCTGTGAACAAGGGGTTCAGGGAGCTCAGATGTGTGACACAGGTCATACCCCCAAGCTGTGATTCTGTGATGATCAATGGAAAAGGGTTTCTATTAGGTCAGAAAACAAGTGCATAAATGCAAAAATGTATCCAAAAGAGAAATTTTCTGAGGCTCCCACGTGGACCAGGTGCCAACCTGATGAAAATATAAAGATGACTTAAGGGAAGAGCTGAAGAATGTCCTGCAGCAGTTTTTTCCTGGTATTTATATAAGAGCTCAAATTCTGTTACCAGTGAATCTTTTCCTGTCAAGGGTATGTGGTTTCTTTTCAACTGAGTGGGAATCTCATTTAGAAACCCACAGCAAGTCAGTGATAGGGATAACAAGGCATTTTTGCAAGGAGTTCAAAAACTTCTCTTTCTGATTCTAACAATTGGAACAAAATTTGGAATAGTTAAAAAAAGTTTTCAAAAAAACTTGGATTTGTTCCATTAATCTAGGTTTGGTAACACATTAGTCTGTTTTCTTAGTGTCATTAATATGTGACTATTATAGGACAATTCAAGTAAGTTTCAGTAGTAGACTGCACATAATATTTCACTGAGTTTGCATATTATATGCCAGTATGAACCAATGAAGCACCTCTATGTCATGGTATCTCTTTGGTTAGCTGCACTGGGGAGATGGTTTTATGCCAACTGATTCCATTAAATCTTTGCCTATTGTTTTAGAATAGATGTGATATTTGCCATGTTTAATGTAAACAAATCCCTCATAGATTTTCCCTAACTTAGGTCAGTGACATTTGCCTACATGACACACTTTTTTGCACAAGGTGAAAAAATGTGCAACCTAAAATTGTTTCCACATCCCCATCATCTGAAGGATGACTTGTGGAAACAATCCTCAAAACTCACAAAGAGTATTGAAGCAGGTATATTTATTCAGGCACTGGGTGCATAGGGGATATCTCCACCCAGTATGCACACCTACTCCCTTTGTTTGGCCCTTTTTATGTGATACAATGTTACATATGCATTAGATGTGTTACATATACATTAATTGTGTTACATATGCATTAACTGTGTCAGTAAATTCCTGAAAATTGGGAGGGGAAATCATTAACATACACGGCACCTCCAACTCTGCCTCGGGACACCCCTTGGGGGGTCTTCATTTGGGGGTCTTTTGGATGAAGTAAGAGTCTTCCTCGGCTCTTAACTTTTCACCTTTGCTGAGAATTGCTGAGCTGGCACTGTCCAATTACCTCAAAACCGGTATCATCTCTAGGAACCTTTCTTTATCAGCCTTCAAGGTCCCTCTTCTTAAGCCTTAAAGCCCCTTATCGAAACCCCAAGGTTTTCTGCTCCTGTTAGAGTTCTCATTATAAAGTTAACTATATCCTGTCTGTGAATTAACACAAACAAGCAAGGTCTATTCTAATTTAACAGTATTATATCTAAAATTAACTCTAGTAAGTATCTACGGTTACGGTCTTTTATCACCATTCTGTATTTTGATCACCCCTTATCAGGATAAACATAAAACAGCATGAGCGCCCAGAATAAGAGGCCACAGCAATGCTATTGCATTTAGGACAAGAAATTTCATTAATGTATTGATTTAATTTACCCATGTTATAATAAACCATAAATCTCTTCTATCTTTTTTGACACTAACTACAGACTCAGAGGCATACTTTAAAAATACACCATGTGAATATTTCTGAGCAAATATGTGTCATAGATTTACTAAAAAAACAAGCAGGAATTCTTCTTTCCCCGCACCCCCCCCCCCCCCCCACCACTGTAAAAGAAAGATGTTGAATGGGGGAGGCAGTTTGCCTTGAGTGATTGATCTACACTAAAGAACTAACTGGCAGGACTGCATTCCAAGCTGATGGCCCTCCTAAGAACTGTGGGGAGGAGTGATGAGTTTCTTTATTTTGCTCCTCCGAAATGGGGCACAATTTACTTTTCTTTAACTCAGGCAAGGTGTATGTTGGAAAAGCTCTGAGGTCATTTTGTTTACAGCCTGGTCATCTGGTTGTTTCCTGGCTCTGGTCTGCCTTTGTTTCCTGCGTCCTGTTCTGCCCCCAGTCTGGACCTGCTCGGACTTCATTGGAGAGGTTTGACCCACCTGCAGAGGAACTTTTTGGGGAGGAGGTTGCCCTTTTCCCTCCTCTGCTCCTGTGTTTGGCAGTAGTGCTCATCGATGAAGGGGGGGAAATCCAGGCCACAGCCAGCTGCAGACAGCATGAGTTTCGTGGGAAGAACCTGCCTTCTTTCCCCTTTTCCCCTTCCCCTTCTCGGTGGGGAAAGGGGGAAGATCCCCATTTTCGGTTTCTCCTGTGAACCGGGGCCCCACGCGGCAACTGCCAGAGCCCAACAGTGCCCCCTGCTGACCACCACAGAGCAACTGCAGGCTCTCCTCCTCCAGTGATCCAACAGCGCTCCCTGCTCATCGTGGTTAGAATTGCACCAAAGGACTAGGACAGGAAGTATCTAACTGTTTCTTTTTTTTTTTTTGAAAGAGACTTTTCGGTACAGGATTATTGTTTAGTTGCTTTTGTGTTCTTTTGTTGTTCTGCCAATACACATATATCCTTTAATAAAGGGCTGTTATATTTTTCTTTCTCCATGTTTCCTCGATTGAAGCCTCTTAAGTTCAGATTTAAAATTACTGAGAGAGAGCAAAACACTTCAGTCTCATTAAACTGAGACTCTACCGCAGCGCATGGCTTCTGCAGCCTTTTTGTCCCCCCATGCTGGTGCCTGAAGGGGAGCTCACGTCGGCCCCCACTGCCACCTGGGAGCATGGCTGCCATTTTGTCGCTGCCGTCATGTGGCAGCTGTGGTTGTTGCTGGAGTCCGCTGCAGCTAAAAAAACCTGCCAGCGCAGCTGTAACTGCACCAAAGGAAACAACAGTTGCCGATTCAACAACACAGAAGTGGACAAAGAGACTTTTCTGGGTGATATTCCCTCTCTGTTATTGTGTGTTTGTAGTTTATTTTTGGTTTTGCCTTTTGGTTCTCATTAAACATTGTTACTTTGTTTCTACTTCATTCCTTGTGAATCTCAATTTATTTTTAAATTTGCATTAAGTACAGGAAAAGAGGGCTCTCTACTTCATCTAAGGTCCCATTTGCCTGGCAACACTGTCTGAAAACCAAGACAGATCTGGAGTCTTCTAACACCTCATTGGATTCTTTCCCTGTCCACGTGGGCAGGCCATTAACTGCTCTTATCTTCCAGCTTGGGTCAGCCTTGGGGCCCTCCATGATCTCAACCCTTATCTGAAGGTATCCAGTCTTTCTCTGTTTACTCCTCTGCTTAGCTGATCATGCTAACAGAGTTCATTTCAAGTTCACCTATCCCAAATTTTGAGCAGGGTCCACTCATGTTAAACTGTAAGCAAGTTACAATTAAACTTAAACCTACACAATTAATTTCTAATATTCTATAAGTAAACTTATTTTAATCCCCAACAAGCAGCTTTGAACTCTTTTGGTTGGGTGGAGTAGGAGGTTGACAGTTTCACTTGCTGCTTCTGGGAGGATATGGTGGTTGAGGAGCACAGAGTTAGTAGCTAATCACTACTTGTGGAGAGGAGGGAAATAGGATTTTTGTTTTGTGTTAGAGGCTTTTTGGCATAATGTTTTTTCTTTGACAGGTAAGAACCATCCCTCAAATCTGTGCTCTGTAAAATAGGACAAGAGATTATTCTCTTGTTTGATCTGAATAAATGGAAACCTAAGTTGACAGCAAGAAAAACCGAAGAATTTGCTAAAAGCAATCTTTTTTTTTCCCTGTTCCTAAAATACTGAAAGATTCAAAGGAATCTTAGATAAGTGCGTAGTTGTTCTTTTCTAGATCCTCAATGATGTGTATGGATGCATGTGCTTACAAAGGTAAACTGGGTCTTGGAACAGGCTTACTGATAGTTTATTAAACATCTTTCCAACATAGTGAACATTAAAAATTTTGTTTTTCAAGGTTTATGCATTGAAAGCATATCTTTATCATAATAGATACTGTGATCTAAAGAGCAGTTATGTTTTAGAATATTTATCTATTGTTCTAGTCTTTTGTGAAAGTGTTGTTTGGGGAATGTAGATGAGTTTCCTGTAGTATCTCTTCATCACCACCACCATTACCCTGTCCAGACCTTGCTAGGGTATATTGTTAGAGATTTACTTCTTGCCTGCTCAAACTTCTCTGACACTCTGAGGGCAAGGTCAGACACTCTTAACTTTCTTTTTCAGAGTTTTACTACTTGCTCTTGGGAAATTAGGGTGTAAAGAGGTAAGATACGAGGGAGAGAGCAAAGAACACCTCTTAATGAAGTTTAAAATTATTTTAACATCACCTACATTTTACTTGCATGACTTTCGTAGGTTAAGATTTCTGATGAAGTCTAACATTAATTTCAGGATCTCCAGAAGTCTGCTGAGAAAGATCAAAATGAAGCACACCACCTCCATGAAAACATTCTTCCCAATCTGCCTAAACCAACTCAGATCTGGTATGTGGTACACAAGTGTGGAGATGTCAGGCTGCTCCTGGCAGTGTCCAACTGCAGCACTGTACAACTCTACTCCTTTTACTATATATTGACTATGAACTTTTGAGAGCCAAGGTTGTTATGTGTATTGATTCTGGAGTTTGACCTTGACTCTTCACTATGAGGGTCATGCTAGGACCCTAAAAAAATCCCTTGGGTAAAATCTGTAAAACACCCAGCTGTTCAGATGGAAGTTTCCAGAAACAGGTGTGACATTATAGTAGTAAGCTAGTTCTATAAATCTGAGCATCCCTTGCTTTAGAATTGCAAACACACTGATTTGATACCTGCAGTGCCTAAGGATTGAAGGGTGGGTTAGTGACCCAAATGCTGGGTTACTAGAACTAAAGTTCAACACTGCCCTTGCAAATAGAATTTTTCAAAAAAAGTGCTCTCAATCATCTTTCTGTGGGGCTTTGAATTACATTTGTGATATTTTTTTATTCTCCTTTCCCTGCAGCAGCCTGGCATTTATTTCAGCTAACAATGACATCCACCTGCCTTCAAGAGGGCTGTACTAAGAAGCTGTTCAGAATAAAGTAACTCAAGTGAGAGAATGAGACACAAGTATGTGAAACAATAACTATTATTCAGAAGGCTTCTAAGACATTATAACTAAGTTTATCAGAGTGGTCAGTTTTCTCTGTCCTGTTGGAATTGCTTTTTTATTTTTGAGTGATATTGATGTATACCAGATGGAGGTCTCTTCTAGAGTTGAACATCTGAAGATTCCAGAACTTGTTTCCAGTTTTGTAGCTTGTCAGAAGGCAATTCACCAGTCTATTTGAATTTATTGCTTCCAATATGTGCCCTGAATCTACCAATAATCTATCTTGGTCTTGCTCCTAATGCCAGACAAGCCTCAGACTGAAAACATTACAGGTAAATTCCAGCAAAGTAAAAGGTTAAGGATATGGAAATAGGGTTCCAGAAGAGAAAAATGAACTGTACTTTTAGGCAGCGTGTAACAATATTCTCATTGGTGTAGGTACTGCTTGTACTGAAACTTGGACTAGTCTTATCTGATAAAGAGTTGACTTGTGCAGAAACTTTTTTCTGAAAGTGACCCTTTAGACAAACCCTCAGTTTAGGAAGCAGCCTCCCAAAATGTGTCTAGACATGTCTTGTTCCTTTTCAATTTCCTTTTCATTTTAAATGTTGATTTTTTGTGTGTAAGAATGGAAGTTCTTCAGAAATTGTCACTAGGATTCTGCCTTCCTTTCATAACTTACTTTCTTAATTTAGGAAAACCCTTTGTCTTAAGTTTACATGAATTCCTGGACATTGTTTATATGCAAATGAGGCTTGTTTAGTGATTGTGTCACCTCTGATATCAAAAAGATTCTTTGGTATGTTGGTTTCCCTTTGAATCTTCTTTTGATCAAGAGGTTAATTGTGATATGACTAGCTGGTCCTTCCCTTTCTAGACAGAACCATATATGTAAAACTAAGCAAGTTTTTCTAATAATTTACTACAGATTGTGCTCTGCCAGTTCACAACTGCTGTTTTCTCAGTGTCAGTTTGTGTTATTGGTTTTTCCAGAGGAATGATACATTATATATCAATGTCATTTCTCCAAGCACCCATTCTCCTTTGTCCCCATCTTGTCACTTCTTGGTATTCACTGTGTTGTGCAGTGGAGGATCAAGCAAGTGCAAGACAGACTGCAGTTGGTCAGAATCCATCTCTATGACTGTAAAAAGATTTTCAGTCCTCTTCCCCAAACGTTCCTCTGTTTACCTTCTCCATTTCTGTTCCTCTATGTCCCCAAATGCTTGGGGAGCTGAGTACTAATTGGCTGTTGAATGAATATTATAAGTAATGCAGAAAGTAGAGTGAGCACTTGAACGCTGGTGAGATAGGTCTTCAAATCTTGGAGAGAATGAAAACACCCACGCAGATGAATTGAACAATTCATGGCTTTAGCTATTGTTTCTTTCCTGAGTTTTTGGGTTTGATGCTCTTATTTGCCAGAGGAATCTCACTGAAATAAAAAGCAAGTTCAATGTATCTTAAGCCCTTTGTATCCCAGGTGTTTATTGCAAGCAGTTTCTCACTAAACTAAAGCCAGATTTTGAAAACAAGCATCAGTTCTTTTTTTCATGGTTCACATCAGCAGTGAACTGTGTATGTACTACCTCACTGCAGCAATAGGCAAGGTAGTGGGTGGGAACTCAAAGCAGAAGTACCTGCAGATGGGGGAATCATCTAGAAAAGACATAAGGTTTGTTGCAACAAGGAAGATGGCAGGAGACTGGAGTGTATGGGAGGAATGAAGTTTTAAGATGTGAGCTCACTTCCCTTGGTCCTTGTGTTTATCTTTTTATTCCAAACCCACCAGCAAAAATCCCCTCCTTCCCTTTCCCTCCTTGCTGACATTCCCTGATGCTAGTGCTAGCTCCAGGATGCCAGGATTAGTTTTGTGCAGGGCCTCACCTTGTTTTGTGCCGACGGAAAGGAATGCACCCAGACAGCAATTCAGTAGGAAAAGCACACATGGCCACTTTATTTACATTAAGCTTAGATTTATATTCTTTTTCGCTGTCCACGCGCAAGCATATTATATTTCATTGGTCAGGTACTTCTGTTCACGCGCCTAAACTCGTCTTTTGATAGGTGGTTGACAGTTCTTCCCATGCTGGCAAATCTCAAAAACAGCACCTGTTATTTACAGCAGTTTTGCTCCTTTTCTACTTTCCCATCCTAGATTGTTTACATTCTTTACAACTTCAGAGCTGCAACTGCTCAAATTCAAGGCCTACCATCCAGTCGTTTCCCACAATTCCCCCTTTTTGTTTTCCTGCTACGAAAGCCGAGTTTATCATCCCCTGCAGGGTCCTTTGCAGAAAGGATAACAAACACGGTAGTAGCAATACAATTATTATAAGTACTAGGATGTCGGAGGACAGAAATTGTGTGAACAATTTCTATTGCATTTCTGAGACCTTTACCTTGGCATGGCTGGGTGCAGACAGTAAAAAATACTGCGCCACTAATATGGCTGCAGACCTTGTGCCAAGGTGAAGGAGGAGTTATTTTGGCAGGAAAACAAGTTTTATGGACACCTGCTGTTATCCAATTAGTACTGTACACCACAGTATGTTTCCCTTATGTATCCAATGTAACCTGGGGAAGAATCACATGTCTCTGTGTCACAAGTAACATATAAGCTGCCTTTCCTCTAATAAAGGGGACATTTTTGTCAATCATATTGATTTGTGTGCATTTCTGTCTGATCTCCTCCACCGTTACTAGGAGTCAATAAAGGCCTAGTTTTATTACTTGCTTGATCCAGGTACTAAGACCCCATCCATTCAACCACCCATCAATTCCAAAAACTCCTGTGTCCTGTGTTATCTTTTGAGTTGCCACCTGTAGGTCTGCTATGCTTTTGTATATAGATTCAGAATGATCTGATAGATTCATACAACACATTCCCTCAAAATCCCGACACCCGTGTCCATGTGTTAAAAGCAAAAAATCAACAGCAACTTTATTTTGAAGTGCAGCATGACGAACACTATCTATATCCATTGTCAATTGATACAAAACTTGAGAAGTTTTGTTTACTTGTTTGGTTACCCAATAAACCATTCTGTTTAGTGTTCCTAATGCTTTAGTTGCTGCTACTCCGGGGGTAAACAATGAAGATTCCACAACCATATGTCATCTTTGCAAGCAGGTGTCAATACTAAACTATGCTTATATCATGCATGTGCATGAAGGTGAGTGTGATTTAATAAGAGTTTCTGGGTTGGTGTCAACAGTACCAGGCGACCAATGGTACGAGGTCCTCCTTTTATCTTTCCGGGAATTCCTGGCCAGGCTCTATCTCCACATATGAGAAACAGGCCACGAGGTAATTTTCTTGCTACTGCAACTCCTGAAGCAGGTTTTGTTTTATCACGTCCCAGGTGTTGACACCAAGCAGAACTATTTTGGTAAAGGTTTATGCTAGGAGAAACATCTTGCGGAATTGTCTCTTTCTTTTCCTGTGTGTCATTACCATCAATATAGTTAAAGTAAATACAGTTTTCAGCTGGTAAACTTCCTAATATATCTATTTCCTGGGGTTCTAAGGTAATTGGAAGGCTATCGTCCCAACTGTCCCAATGCTCCAGACAAGTTTTCATTGACTTGCAAACGGCCATCGAGGTTCTGTGAGTCTTGGTTATATCTGCAACAATAAGGCTGGCCTCGCTGCCATTTAGTGGAGCTCCCACTAAACAGGTGTGAAAAGGTTGCTCGGGTTGTGCAAGCGAGGCACAAAAGGTGGTCTGATTTAAAACCTTCATCAAGGTAACCCAGACATTTTTACTGTTCCACGGGGTCAGCTGCTGGAGATTCAGATTGTCTCTGATTGGGTTCAGGTCGCTCTTGATTGTCACCATGGTCAGTAGCCGGACGCACACACCTGTCAGGAAACCACTGGGGTCCGGCATCTGTGAAAACACAAACATACCCACGTCCCCAGGTAATAAGCTCCCACGGACCCTCCCATTCTTGTGTCTGAAGGTTGCGGACTAGGACTCTGACCTTAGGCCGGAGTTCATCTCCTACTCCCTGCAATGATAAAAATTGCCTTATGATCACAGGATTTTCTGCATTAGGAGGTACCGTGAGGTGGTTTAGCATGTACACTTCTTTCCATATCCGATTCTGTGGTGTTTCACCATGCATTCCCCCTTTTTGTTTTTCAAGCATTCACTTCAGCGTCTGTGTAGTGGTTTGAACCTTGTTTTCCCCTAGAGGCTGAAAAGTGGTAACCCCCAGGGGTGGAAACCCCTGGAAGTTTTGAAGTTCTGTCCAATGAGCGCTCCTGCAGAAATGTAAACATATCACAAGCACTGGAAGAGATGAGTTGTAGTTTGGTTGGTAGAAGAAGTAGCCATGTTGTAGGAACCACGAGGAAAGGGACCCGGAGCCCCTCGGGGCCTCTGGGCCCCCCCCCAGCCCCAGTTGGGGGCTACAGAGACTTGGAACAGTGTTAAGCTGGACTATGTGTCTGGAGCTGTGAGTTGGGAGATGTTTTCCATCTTGAGTGAGCAGAGACAGGGCAGAAGCTGCGGCAGCGTCCAGAGGTTATGGCTAAGAGTCAGGACAGATAAGACCTGAACCGGAGTAGCAGCAGAAGCTAGCAGCAGAGCTACGGAGTTCTGGGGGTAAGAACTGATACCAGACCCCCCCAAACTCCTTTGAGACTTCCTAGAAAGGAGGAAGATGATGGACTCTTACTTGAAATAACCTTGAAGTGCAACATGCACTGCAGAGAGGAGCTGAGAAGCTCAGTCGTCCTGAGAGCTGAGCCAGGACGGTGTGGGAGGTTGGCCTTGGGGACCCTCCCTTGCTGCAAGCTACAAAGAAGCTCGCAACCTGAGGCAGGGTACAGAGGCCCTGTAAGGAGTTTGAATCTCCTGGAGATACCAGACCGTCACGAAGACCCCCTGCATCTCATGATATGACGTGGTGAAACGGCCTTTGTCTGGGGTTACGAAGCCCACGGAAGACCCCTTCGGTTGATTGACGATGGGGCCGAGGGGGCTTGGATACCTCCCTCGTGAGTACTGGCAGAGATCCAGCAACAGCTGCATGCATGAGAGAGAGAGATAGACTGCTTCTGCTACTCTGAAGAAGTTGCTGCCCTGAGAGACTGGAAGGCATCTGTCCTTCTTTCCCTCCTGGACTTTTATTTGGAGGGGAGAAGAGATCTGATCCATTGTAAATACTATATGTCATGGTAGAGATAGTTGTGATCGTGTGTATAATGTGTTATAGTATTTATTTGTACAGTCATTGTAATATATTCCCTTATATAAGGACTAGAGTGAAACCATCACAGTCTGATGGGTACGTTCTACAATGGCTTGACCTGTAGGGGAATGCGGGATACCTGTAACATGAGAAATGCCCCATTGGTTAAGAAAGTTAGAAGTTCTGTTTGCCGTATAACCTGGGTCATTATCAGTCTTGATAAGATGGGGAACACCTAAAGCAGCAAAAGCTTGACGCCAATGCGCAACAACGTCCCTACTTTTTTCCCTGGCATGGACAGAGGCCCACAACACAGTTGAGTGTGTATCGACTGACACGTGGACATATTTGAGGCGACCAAATTCAGGGACATGCGTCACGTCCGTCTGCCAAATTTGCAGACTTCGTAACCTGCGGGGATTAACACCTGTTGAGGGTAATGGTATGTGAGGTTGACAGTCTCCACAAGATGCAACAATGTCCCTTGCTTCACCATTTTTAAGGCCAAACTGATGCTGCAAAGCTCATACACCTTGATGAAAAAAGGCATGAGAAGATACTGCTTGCTGCCATTTATCTGGTACAGGAGCAACCCACGCAGGGGTTGCCAATGCATCAGTCCACACATTACCTTCATAAATGAATCCAGGCAAACCAGTGTGGCTATGGACGTGCAGAACATAATAGGACTGTGTCCGGTGCTGCAGCTCATACCATAGAAGTTTTAGTAAATGAAATAATCGTTGGTGATGTACTTCTTTTAAAACAGCATGATCTAGGCGTTGCAGGACTCCTGCTACATAGGCAGAGTCAGTTACCAGATTCAAGGCAACACTAGAAAAGTGTTGAAATGCCATTGCTACAGTACGGAGTTCCACTAATTGAGGGGAGCCATCTTCCTGGTCTATTAGCTCATGCCACTGACCTTGTTCTTTGCATGTAACCACCGCTTTCCCTGTCTTTCCAGACCCATCCATAAATACTGTAAGTCCCTTAACTGGGACAGGAGATAACAAGGGCCTTTCCATCAGGTGTAATTCCAAATGAAGCTGCAAAAATTTGTGAGAGGGCATGTGAAACAAGATTTCACCTGCAAAATGAGTAATGCTAATTGGAGAACAACGCTGTTTGACAAACACCAGTCCAGATAGTCCTGGTGCATGGGCAAAACAATATTCTGGGGATCTCTGCCAGTAAGCTGGAGACAACGTTGCCGTCCCTTACAGATTACCTTGGCAACTAGCTCAACAAGGGTGCTCACAGTTTTGCGTGTCTGATGGGGAAAAAAAATCCATTCAATGAAATGCAAGGGATCTCTCCATTGGGTGTCCCATTGCCCTAACGGACCAACCGGGTGAGAAACATTAATTACCACATACAAATTAAGAGGATGGTCTTCTGCAAGGCAGTACGCTTTTCTGGTCTCTATTGCTCTTTCTACTAAGCACAACGCAGTCTTTGCTTCTGTAGTTAATATTCTAGGAGAGAGTAAATCAGTTGCCTTTTAACAATTGAAACAGAGGGACCAATTGAGCATTGGTCAGACCAAGTAAGGGTTGTATCCAATTGACAGTCCTCACAAGTTTTTGTACATCATTCAGTGTTTTGACCTCTTGTGAAATTTGGACAGTTTGTGGTTGAATTGTTTGATCCAAAATTTTGACTCCCGAATATTTCCATAGTGCTTGAGATTGCACCTTTTCTGGGGAAATTTCTAGCCCATATGCATGCATTGACTGTTCCACTACTGGCATAACCTGGCGTAATTGCATTTGATTTGGTGCAGCGATAAGAATGTCATCTACATAGTGATAACAATACACCTGTGGAAATTGCCTCTGAACTTCGGACAAAGTTTGAGCTACATGTGCAGTTCAGAAGGATGGAGAAGGCCAGATTTCAGCTTGCAGCTGGTTCCTTAGATGCGATCTACATTATCTGCTTGTATTTTTAGTGGTTTTGTCTATGAAATGCTGGTAAGAGAACAAAATTCACAATATAAGCAAAACAAAGGAGAACAAATAACTAGTTGTACGATCATGTAAAAATCAACTGAGTAAACTTTTTTAAACACAATTCTAAAGATGTGATCAGCGTAAAGCCAGGGTAAGACCTCTGGCTTTAACCACTTGTATTCACAGCACCAACTGTGGGGGTGTTTCAAGAAGACAGTTCCCCCACTCCTGCAGACTGAGGGTCTAGAGAAGCACTGAGCAAAGTACACACAGAACCTGACAGGGTCACTCCACTGTCACAGTCACTTCTCAGTTTCTAACAGGGTGTGGGGAATTTCGGCTGGACCGAGCCCCTGAGATGGAACGAGAGGGTGACTGAAGATGGAGGCCTTGGTTCTGACATGTTGATGCACCCTGAGAGAGGAGAGAAGCAGCGGGAGAGAGCTGTCCCGTGGGAAGAGAACACTGTCTCATGAGAATAAGGACATGTTTTGAACAGAGTGGTTGAGAAAAATATAAACATTGAAGAAAAATAAAGAACAGATGTGCAGGATTGTTGTGAGAAAGTAGAGCTAAGAAAGTCTACCTATCAGCTGTAAGAATTCTAGTTTGTGTGTTTAAGTTAACCTATCCGTGTGGAATACATATGCCAAAAAACCTCTACTTAAGGGGTTGCAAAAGCAGCTCTGCATCTGCTGTTTCCTGTGAATAAACTTTCTTACTGGACATTTCGTGTCGCAGTCCGTTCCAACAGCGACATCTGGTGACTCCAACACGGTACTGCGTCTTCACAAATATCGGACGGCAGAGAAGCCGATCGATCGGGCGGCAGGGGGGTTTGCCACGGGAACGGAGTTCAGTGAAGCATTGAGAGCAACGGAGAAGTTGCCGAGGCCGGCCTAGACACAAGACACCTGGACAGGTGAGCCACTGAGAACATGGGGAGAACTCTTAGCAAAGAGGAATCTAGTGTTGTATCTATGTGGAAGTCTATCCTGCTTAAGCGGGGAGAAAAGTTAGACGAACTGGCTTTGCGAAAAATGCTGCTTTGGTGCAAGGGCCAGGGATATGAAGCAGACTCTATTACCGCTTTTAGTGTTGCTACTTGGAAAGAAATCGGTGATAAGCTCTTTGATGTTGCTTCTAAGGGAGAAAAGATTGTTGCCTCCCTCCTTACAACTTGACGATTCTTATATGAAACAGTCAAGGATGTTAAATCACAGACTGGTAAAGATAAGGCAGGATCTTCTGATCATAAGCCTGAGAGTGAGCTGCCTCCTGCCAATACCCCTGCAAGCCCTCCACCTCCCCCTCCCGTGCCTCCTCAACAGGAGGCTCAGTCTGGTCCTGCAAGAGATAAGCCACCTGCAGGGAAATTAGGAAGGAGCATGTCGTTTCGACCTCGGTATAGACCTGCCCTGTGGGGAGAGGATGAGGATGGCATGTATGGGAGGGGGTCAGTAGCTGTCGACAATCGAACCTACAAGATGCTGGCTCAGTCTATCCTTCCTGTGTCACCGTTGCCCCCCTCCGACAAGGAGAATGAGAGTGAAAGGGAGAGGGAATCGCCCCAGGGGGACTACCCCCACCTTCCTCAGGACAACTGGGAGGGGGATGATCCCATGACGGGGGTGACGTCAGAACAGGAGACAGTTTCCCTGCCCTCTGGGAGGGTGCAACAAGTAGACTCGAGTCACGGGGGGTCGGTGTGCCGCCAAGAACCTGGAAGACGGCCAATACCCCAACAGTGGGAGTTTCCCCTCTCCTGGGTTACCCTTCAGCCTAAGTATCCTGTTAAGTTTTGGCAGAAAATAAAGCAGCAGGCCCTTATGGCAGGCAACTGGGACCTGTCAGTAGCTGTCACAGTGCCCCTCACTGAGGCCAGTCCTAATACCACAGCTGATGATCCTATGGCTTTTCCGATGGTGCGAGGGGATCCAGCTAGGGGAGTTGCTGATGAACATCAGTCCTGGGCTTGGAAGGTTATTCAAGACTTGCAAACATGTGTAGTTAAATATGGTGCTAATTCACCTGCAGTGATGCAATTGCTGCGTCTTATTACCATGGATGAAGTCAAACCTTATGATATAAGGATACTTGCTCAAGTAATGTTTCCACCTGTGCAATTCAATGTATTTACTACTATTTGGCAACAGGTGGCAGACGCCCAGGCCATAGCTAATCTGCAGTTCCCACAGGATGATGTCCGATTTGGCAATGGTGCTGATGTTCTAACCGGAACTGGTAACTATTCTAACCCACAACATCAGGCCGTGTGGGACCCACTATTTTTGGAGCAAGTAAAAGCCGTAGGTCAGCAAGCATTATTGTGGGCTGCAGAGTTGGTAGAGCCCAGAGCGAGGTATACTACCATACGTCAAGGTACCCGGGAACCATTGTTGCAATTCATGGAAAAGCTGCAAGAAGCTGTAGAGAAACAGGTTTTTGACGCTCGGTTACGAAAGCTGCTGGTTACACAACTAGCCAGAGATAATGCCAATACAGACTGTCATAAGGTAATAGCGGCATTGCTGAGAGAACCTACCCTTGATGCAATGATACAAGCTTGTGCCAAGGTGGGGTCCTTAGACCATCAAATGACTGCATTTGCATCTGCTATGGCAGCAATGAGAACCTCTGAGCAGAAATGTTTCTTGTGTAACCAGAGAGGGCATCTGAAGGCTGACTGCCCAAATAAAGGCAAGCAGAGGGTCTCAATGGGAACGACTGCACTTGTATGTCGTCGCTGTGGAAAGTATGGCCACTGTGCCAAACAATGTCGATCCAGGTATCACCTTCACGGTCACCTTCTCTCTACAGGCCAGGGAAACTGCAGGAAGAGCACGAACGGGCGCGCGTGGACCCAAGTACCTGCTATGTCTCCCAACAATCCTTTTGCCAGCCGTCCACCCATGCAGGCCTTTGCGACCGGCTATCAGGAAAAACTCGTGGATCCGCAGGCATGGATGTATCCACTGCTGACACAGTAACTATAACAATACACCAGGTGCACAAAGTCCCTTTGGACGCATGGGGGCCTATCGGGAGAGGTCTGAGTGCTTTGCTAATAGGTAGATCTAGTGCTACTCTCCAAGGTATTTTTATTCATGTAGGAGTAATTGATGCTGACTATGAGGGACAGATTTGTGCTATGATATCTACTCCTACTCCCCCAGTTACAATAGAAAAAGGGACTCAAATTGCTCAACTTGTACCTTTTCTAAGCTGTGTTCCTAGGACTGAGCAGGTGACTCGTGGCACCGGTGGATTTGAATCTACAGGACCTCCGCAAGTGTGTTGGTCTCAGAAGTTGATGGATAGTCGCCCACTGATGACTTGCGTCCTTTCTCAGCACAACGCCATGCCTGCAGAATGTAAGGTATCTGACCTTTTGGACACGGGTGCTGACGTCACTATATTTCACAGAAAGATTGGCCTCCCACTTGGCCTGTAATTTCCTCCACTCAAGGTGTGATAGGTCTAGGAGGTTTGGCACAGAGCTTAATGGTTGCTCAACCAGTGACTGTTACTATCCCTGAGGGGTTATCAAAAAGAAATCAGGGAAGTGGCAGTTACTGCATGATTTGCGATGGATCAATGCTGTTATGGCCACCATGGGTGCATTGCAACCTGGTTTGCCTTCCCCAGTCATGATTCCTATGCATTGGGAAATTATTGTCATGGATCTTAAGGATTGTTTTTTTACCATCCCCTTAGACCCAAATGACATGGAGAAATTTGCCTTCACTGTTCCATCTGTGAATCATGCAGAACCTACACAAAGATACCATTGGAAAGTGCTTCCTCAAGGGATGAAAAATTCTCCCACCATATGCCAATGGTTTGTGGTCCACACCTTAAGTCCCATCAGAGAACATTTTCCTAACTGCTTGTGCTATCACTATATGGATGATATTCTTTTGACTGCTCCATCACCTCAGATTTTAAATTCAATGGAAGATCAAACACGCTTGTCCTTGCAACAATTTGGTCTTGTCGTTTCCCCTGAAAAGGTGCAACGCCAATCTCCATGGCTGTATCTAGGATTGAAAGTCCTTGATCGCACAGTGCAACCCCAACCCATTGCTATAAATTTTGAAATTAAAAATCTGAATGATGTTCAGAAATTGGTTGGTGTGATCAATTGGGTGAGACCTTACTTAGGTCTCTCCTCCTCTTAGTTAGCACCTCTATTTGAACTCTTGAAAGGTGATACTGATCCATCTGCACCTCGTCATTTGACACAGAATGTGAAAAAGGTAATTGAGTTGGTGGAGCAAGTAATTCAGAATAAACACATATGGCACATTGATTTTTCTGTAGAAGTTCAAGTTTTTGTGGTGATTGATGAATTGATTCCTACTGCCATGATTGCTCAATGGAGTGAGAAGTGGGATGACCCCCTTCATGTACTGGAATGGACCTTTTTGTCGTTCCGCAGCAAGAAAACTGCCCCAGGTTTGTTTGAACTATTGGCTCAGGTAATTATTAAAGTACGACTGCGTTGCGCTGAATTGTTAGCAAGAGACGCAGCACACATTGTCGTGCCAGTTCAAGCTGAGTATTTTGAGTGGTGTCTGGTCAATAGCTCAGCGTTGCAAGCAGCACTGATGAATTTTACTGGGCAAATTACTTATCATCTCCCTTCTCATCCATTACTGAAATTGGCAAAGTCAGGTACCATTTGCTCAAAACCAACTCAGTTCACGAGACCCCGTGCCCGGTCCCACCGTTTTTACGGATGGGTCAGGAAAAACTGGAACAGCTGCCGTAGTGTGGTATGCTGATTCACAATGGCATCACATTCTAGAGCAACAAGAAGGCTCCTCACAGGTTGTAGAATTGCGTGTTGTTTTGTTAGTCTTTCAACATTTTAATAATCCTGTAAATATTGTCACTGACTCTGTTTATGTAACTGATTTGGTTCAACGACTTGACAAGGCTGTTTTGGGGGCTGTGTCTAATGCCCTCTTGTTTGGTGTGCTGAAGCTTTTGTAGTTGACCATTCAGAAACATTCACATCCTTATTACATTTTCCATATCAGGAGCCATACTTCTCTTCCAGGTTTTTTCACCAAAGGTAATGCATGAGTGGACCATTTGGTTTCTGCACTAGCATTAGGCCCGGTTCCAAATTTGTACCAACAAGTTGTTGAGTCCCATTGTTTTTTCCATCAAGGTTTTTGAGTCCTGATGAGACAGTTTCAACTTACAGCAGGTGATGCACAATCTATTGTTGCCTCTTGCCCTGATTGCCAGGATTATCATATTTCTGCTTTTTATGGTACCAACCCATGAGGGTTTCAGGGCCTGCAAATTTGGCAATCTGATGTAACCCACATTCCAGAATTTGGCCATCTAAAATATGTTCATGTTTCTATTGATACCTTTTCACAGGTCATCGTTGACACCGCCCATGCTGGTGAGGCTGCCCGAGATGTGATCCGCCACTGGCAACGGGCGTTCACTTTTTGCGGAGTTCCCAGTCAACTTAAAACTGACAATGCCCCAGCTTACAAATCAAGTAGGATTGCACTGTTTTTACAACAATGGGGTGTTACGCATGTTACAGGCATCCCTCATTCCCCTACAGGTCAGAGTATTGCTGAACATGCTCACGGCACTCTCAAACGTTTTCTTCAAAAACAGAAAGATGGAATGACGGGTGAATCCCCTGAGGCAAGATTAAACAAAGCAACATATGTGCTTAACTTTTTGCATATTGCAGAAGGTTGTCAGGAACCTCCCATAGTTCACCATTTCGCGTCTCTGTCACGAAATTCGACTGTTTCCCCTGATGCCGTGGAATGTTGATGCTAAAAAAGTACTCCGGAGCAGTTAATTAGGGATGAGATAAGGAAAGGGTTTAATGTGCCAAGGCAATACATGTTACACGACGCACGCTGGTTGTGCCTGAGATGTTACATTTTATAACAATATCTGTCCAATCCCAAGTGTGTACACCCTGTGGCCTTTGCTCTGATCTGCCCCGGGTCCACCCCCTGAGAAATGGGTCTGGGGTGTATTTCGGGACCACCTCTTCATCAATCTTCATCATCTTCAGAGCACAAAGGGTACATAGTCACCTAATTCCTGACTCTGTTTTGTTATTCAGGCCCTGATATGGCTGTTCTCTAAACAACCTAGGCCTTGCCTTGACAAGAGACTAAACATTTTTACTGGATAAGGGGGTAGGAGTGATATAGGGTACATGGAATGGGGTAAGAGGGTTAAGGAATGTGTAAACTAAGGGTGCTACAGGGTAGAGGGACAGGGCTGTTGCTTTTAAAATCTACTTCTACTACTTATAAAACTTATAAGGCTTACAAATATTAGAAAAATAAAAAACCATTAGGGGCTTAAGGCATCACCCCTGGGGCCAAGGTGCAGGTAAAAAATTTGCAGACGGGACAATGGGACATTACTGGGGAATTATTAACTTGGGGACGAGGTTATGCTTGTGTCTCCACAGATGAAGGGCCACGCTGGGTTCCTGTACGGTGCATGCATCCTGTTCTACATCAGGATGATCGCTGCTGATACATCCTACGAAGAGGAGTTGAATTGAATTAGTCCATGGAAGGAGCGCAATGTCTGGGTCACCTTGATGAAGACCTTAAACCAAACCACCTTTTGTGCCTCGCTTGCATGGCCCAAACAGCCTTTTCATACCTGTCTGGTAGGGGTTCCGTTAAATGGTAGTGAGGTCAGCCTTATAGCAGCCAGCCTCAGACCTCTAATGAAGCCATTTTGTAAAGTTATGCTGCAGTGTACAGGTAACTGGGATTTGTGGGATCATTCTCTCCCATGTGCTTTGCTGCTTCAAGAATTAGACATCTTGGGGAGTTTAATGGCTGAGAACTGTGTTTTCTTTAATCATAGGTTTGATTATGAGTTCTGCAACGATAGTACAATGGTCCCACAAGACATATCCCCTGTACCTTTCTATCAAAATTATTCTAATTGGTGCCAACATCTAGGGCGGGATAAAATCGATCCCGCCCCAGGGGTCAATGTTGCAAGGAAATTGCCCTCTGGCCTGTTTCTCATATGTGGAGACAGAGACTGGACGGGAATTCCTGAAAAGATAACAGGGGGACCTTGTATCATAGGTCGTCTAGGACTGTTAACACCTTCTCACAAAGTGCTTTTTAACCACACTCATTTATCTAGCCACTCTCCTATTAAACCTGCTTTAACTCTTAATTCTAAGTGTGACAATTCTGTCAACTTGTGGAATCGTGGAGAAATAGTAGTTTCCTCCTTCTTTGTGTCGGGAGCAGCTGCTGCGAAAGCATTGGCAACCTTAAACAAATTAGCCTGTTGGATTACAAAACAAGCTAAAGAAACGTCTGAAATTTTATATCAATTAGTCACAGATGTTGACAGTATTCGTCATGCTACTTTGCAAAATAGAGCTGCTATTGATTTTCTGCTTTTAGTTCACGGACATGGCTGTCAGGAATTTGAAGGGATGTGTTGCATGAATTTGTCTGACCAACTCTGAATCGATTTACAGAGAGATTGCGAAGCTACAGGAAGAGACTCAGAAGATTACTCAGGACACAGGGTTCTTTGGCTTAGATAATGTGTTTAAGGAATGGGGGTTATCAATATGGCTTCTTTCTTGCCTTAAGACAGGACTCCTTGTCATTGTTATAGTTGTAGTTCTGCTTCTGATGTTGCCGTGTATTGTGTTGCTTGTGCAAAGGGCCCTGCAGAAGACAGCACAGGCAATTTTTGTTGCACAAATACAGAAAGGGGGAATTGTGGGGAATTTCGGCTGGACCGAGCCCCTGAGATGGAATGAGAGGGTGACTGAAGATGGAGGCCTTGGTTCTGACATGTTGATGCACCCTGAGAGAGGAGAGAAGCAGCGGGAGAGAGTTGTCCCGTGGGAAGAGAACACTGTCTCATGAGAATAAGGACATGTTT
>NW_020885005.1:196610-241698 GCF_003945725.1 Corapipo altera | reverse complement strand
TCCTCTCTCAACAGGTCTGCAGGTCCCTGCCAGGACCCTGCTCCAGCATGGGCTTCCCACAGGTTCACAGTCTCCTTCAGGCATCCCTCTGCTCCAGTGTGGGTCTCCTCCACAGCCTGCAGGTGGATCTCTGCAGCCCTGTGGCCCTCCATGGGCTACAGGGGCACAGTTGCCTCACCATAGTCTTCACCATGGGCTATGGGGGAATCTCAGCTCTGGCACCTGGAGCACCTCCTGCCCCTCCTTCTACACTGACCAAAACCTTGCCACACAAATGCACTACAGTGCCTTATTTATGCCAATTCACAAATAGTCATTGCAGGAAATAAAGCTTGTGAGGCTTACTACCTTTAAGTCTTCCTATATTATGGCCCTGAATATGCATGGAATACTTTTAAGTTATATTTCATATAATTATATGCATTTCTAAACAAAGTGGACAGATCTACCACATCTGTACTGCTTTTGAAAGCCAAACCTTGCCACGCAGACCCAATATATTAGTTTTTGGTAGTATTTTTAATGGCAGTTTTAATCTGGAGTGTGTGGTAAAATATACGCATGTACCCCCAAAAATGCCAAGGCAGTGGAAAGAATCCAAAAACGTTTATTCTGAAGAAGAGAACACTAAAAACTTATGAAGGAAAAGCTGCACCAGGCTGCAAAGCAGCTCTGGGCCTGAGAAAGACATGCCTTTTGTTCCCTCTTCAAGTTTTATTATCCCTGTGCCCCCCCCCTTCCCCCTCTCTCCCCACTGGTTTCAAAGGCTTGCAGCATCTGCTTATCTCTGTGCATACTAAAGAAAGAGAGCTTTTCAACTTTCTCTTGAATGCAGAAGGGAAAGGACAAAAAAATCATCTAACTCCTTTGAGAAAGGCACTTTCCAGGCAGGGAAGGCTTCCTAAGCAACACCTGTCTCCTTCCAGCAAAAAGGATATTTACCCTTACATGGAGATTAAACATTTCCTTAAAAACAACCCCACAGCTTTGGATAACTATGACTTTCAAAAGATACAAAGACTCCTTTCCTGCAGGAGTAGACAGGTCCTTTGTGGGTGAGAATGGTTGCACAGCCTGGACATGGTTGAAAATCTCCCAGTACCCAGTCTCTGGCAGTGACCTTCAATTGGAGAAGGAAAGAATAGAATACAAAAGCAAATTCAGTGATATTTTCCCTGGAAATACCACTCCACTTCCAACAATTTGCATTTAAGGAGTTTTCTGAGTCAGATGTTTTATTGGTGTCTAGGAGCTGGGTCTGTCTTTCCCTCAAAAGGCCCCTACCCTCCTCTTCTGTGAATTTATTCTTTCAGCCTCCCCTGTGCTCCTGGGCAATTAATTCAGTGCAATGTGAGTAAGCACTTATCTGTTGGTTTTAAACCTCTGTTTCATTGATTGCCTGCTCATTTCTGTGTCCTGATGAGTTGTCAATAGTCCTCCACCATTGTAGTCCCCTTAGGTCTCTCCAATCTGAAGAGTCCTCATATTTCTCACCATTTGTGTGTCCTCTCTCTCTTTCTCTCACAGTTGGATCACATTCCTCCTGAGGGGAAGATTGTCCTATCAGGATGCTGGATGGGAGCAAACTCCAGATTTCCACAGAGGCACATTGATATTTTCTGTTCTGTTTTTCATTATTTTTCCAATTATTCCTTTTAGGTGTTGGATAGGGAAGTCATGAGATACATGACTTCAAAGACATGTTGCATCCTTTTTGGAATCCCCTTCATTTAACATTGAACCTATTGCCAAATATCACATCCGAACCTGACTGACTCCAATTGTATTGGTCTATACAAGATATCATCTGATAGTCAAAATAAGATTTCATCTTTTTATACAAAACCATCATGCATAGTAGCTGTGGAGCCAGGAGGCATCGTCCCAGGGCTGTGCCACTACAGTACCAACAGATATACACCTCCCAGAGTTGTTAATGTATTGTAAAGTTAAATATACACAGGTATTATCCTCCAAAATGCTAAGACAGTAGAAAGGGTTCCAAAAGGTTTATTTCAGAGACAAGGACACAAAAAACTTACAAAAACCTCACAGTGCTGCAAGACAGCACCAGGCCTCAGGGGAAAGGCAAGTTCCCTCACTCTTCCAGGGCTTTTTTATCTTCTCTCTGTCCTCCCCTGCCCTCTCTGGTCTGAGGAGGCCCTGTGCATGTCTTTGAATGTTATCTGTCCTGCATGCCAGAGAGAGAGAGGGCTCACTCACCACCCTCTCTGCAACTTTCTCTGAAATGCAGAAGAGAAAGGGAAAAAAACATCTACCTCTCTTGAGAGAGGCACTTTGCAGGCAAAGAAAGGCTTCCTAAGTGAAAAATGAGTTCTAGCTTCCCATTACAAATTCTTCCGAAAGCGCACCTACCCCTACAGTATGAAGACCCCAAGTCTCTGGGTTTGAGGTAGCCTTAGGAACAAATCTTGCATCTCATTGCTCACAAAGTTAATGGGATCTTGTATTCTGGGAGCTACCCAGAAGGCTGCCTTAAACCAAAAAGGATTGTAGACAATAAGTTGGCCCTTCTTGAAAACAGTAACTACTGGAGGAAGTGATATGGCAATAGTCCAAGGACAGACAACCATGACCAAATGCTGCTGTGAACAAGGGGTTCAGGGAGCTCAGATGTGTGACACAGGTCATACCCCCAAGCTGTGATTCTGTGATGATCAATGGAAAAGGGTTTCTATTAGGTCAGAAAACAAGTGCATAAATGCAAAAATGTATCCAAAAGAGAAATTTTCTGAGGCTCCCACGTGGACCAGGTGCCAACCTGATGAAAATATAAAGATGACTTAAGGGAAGAGCTGAAGAATGTCCTGCAGCAGTTTTTTCCTGGTATTTATATAAGAGCTCAAATTCTGTTACCAGTGAATCTTTTCCTGTCAAGGGTATGTGGTTTCTTTTCAACTGAGTGGGAATCTCATTTAGAAACCCACAGCAAGTCAGTGATAGGGATAACAAGGCATTTTTGCAAGGAGTTCAAAAACTTCTCTTTCTGATTCTAACAATTGGAACAAAATTTGGAATAGTTAAAAAAAGTTTTCAAAAAAACTTGGATTTGTTCCATTAATCTAGGTTTGGTAACACATTAGTCTGTTTTCTTAGTGTCATTAATATGTGACTATTATAGGACAATTCAAGTAAGTTTCAGTAGTAGACTGCACATAATATTTCACTGAGTTTGCATATTATATGCCAGTATGAACCAATGAAGCACCTCTATGTCATGGTATCTCTTTGGTTAGCTGCACTGGGGAGATGGTTTTATGCCAACTGATTCCATTAAATCTTTGCCTATTGTTTTAGAATAGATGTGATATTTGCCATGTTTAATGTAAACAAATCCCTCATAGATTTTCCCTAACTTAGGTCAGTGACATTTGCCTACATGACACACTTTTTTGCACAAGGTGAAAAAATGTGCAACCTAAAATTGTTTCCACATCCCCATCATCTGAAGGATGACTTGTGGAAACAATCCTCAAAACTCACAAAGAGTATTGAAGCAGGTATATTTATTCAGGCACTGGGTGCATAGGGGATATCTCCACCCAGTATGCACACCTACTCCCTTTGTTTGGCCCTTTTTATGTGATACAATGTTACATATGCATTAGATGTGTTACATATACATTAATTGTGTTACATATGCATTAACTGTGTCAGTAAATTCCTGAAAATTGGGAGGGGAAATCATTAACATACACGGCACCTCCAACTCTGCCTCGGGACACCCCTTGGGGGGTCTTCATTTGGGGGTCTTTTGGATGAAGTAAGAGTCTTCCTCGGCTCTTAACTTTTCACCTTTGCTGAGAATTGCTGAGCTGGCACTGTCCAATTACCTCAAAACCGGTATCATCTCTAGGAACCTTTCTTTATCAGCCTTCAAGGTCCCTCTTCTTAAGCCTTAAAGCCCCTTATCGAAACCCCAAGGTTTTCTGCTCCTGTTAGAGTTCTCATTATAAAGTTAACTATATCCTGTCTGTGAATTAACACAAACAAGCAAGGTCTATTCTAATTTAACAGTATTATATCTAAAATTAACTCTAGTAAGTATCTACGGTTACGGTCTTTTATCACCATTCTGTATTTTGATCACCCCTTATCAGGATAAACATAAAACAGCATGAGCGCCCAGAATAAGAGGCCACAGCAATGCTATTGCATTTAGGACAAGAAATTTCATTAATGTATTGATTTAATTTACCCATGTTATAATAAACCATAAATCTCTTCTATCTTTTTTGACACTAACTACAGACTCAGAGGCATACTTTAAAAATACACCATGTGAATATTTCTGAGCAAATATGTGTCATAGATTTACTAAAAAAACAAGCAGGAATTCTTCTTTCCCCGCACCCCCCCCCCCCCCCCACCACTGTAAAAGAAAGATGTTGAATGGGGGAGGCAGTTTGCCTTGAGTGATTGATCTACACTAAAGAACTAACTGGCAGGACTGCATTCCAAGCTGATGGCCCTCCTAAGAACTGTGGGGAGGAGTGATGAGTTTCTTTATTTTGCTCCTCCGAAATGGGGCACAATTTACTTTTCTTTAACTCAGGCAAGGTGTATGTTGGAAAAGCTCTGAGGTCATTTTGTTTACAGCCTGGTCATCTGGTTGTTTCCTGGCTCTGGTCTGCCTTTGTTTCCTGCGTCCTGTTCTGCCCCCAGTCTGGACCTGCTCGGACTTCATTGGAGAGGTTTGACCCACCTGCAGAGGAACTTTTTGGGGAGGAGGTTGCCCTTTTCCCTCCTCTGCTCCTGTGTTTGGCAGTAGTGCTCATCGATGAAGGGGGGGAAATCCAGGCCACAGCCAGCTGCAGACAGCATGAGTTTCGTGGGAAGAACCTGCCTTCTTTCCCCTTTTCCCCTTCCCCTTCTCGGTGGGGAAAGGGGGAAGATCCCCATTTTCGGTTTCTCCTGTGAACCGGGGCCCCACGCGGCAACTGCCAGAGCCCAACAGTGCCCCCTGCTGACCACCACAGAGCAACTGCAGGCTCTCCTCCTCCAGTGATCCAACAGCGCTCCCTGCTCATCGTGGTTAGAATTGCACCAAAGGACTAGGACAGGAAGTATCTAACTGTTTCTTTTTTTTTTTTTGAAAGAGACTTTTCGGTACAGGATTATTGTTTAGTTGCTTTTGTGTTCTTTTGTTGTTCTGCCAATACACATATATCCTTTAATAAAGGGCTGTTATATTTTTCTTTCTCCATGTTTCCTCGATTGAAGCCTCTTAAGTTCAGATTTAAAATTACTGAGAGAGAGCAAAACACTTCAGTCTCATTAAACTGAGACTCTACCGCAGCGCATGGCTTCTGCAGCCTTTTTGTCCCCCCATGCTGGTGCCTGAAGGGGAGCTCACGTCGGCCCCCACTGCCACCTGGGAGCATGGCTGCCATTTTGTCGCTGCCGTCATGTGGCAGCTGTGGTTGTTGCTGGAGTCCGCTGCAGCTAAAAAAACCTGCCAGCGCAGCTGTAACTGCACCAAAGGAAACAACAGTTGCCGATTCAACAACACAGAAGTGGACAAAGAGACTTTTCTGGGTGATATTCCCTCTCTGTTATTGTGTGTTTGTAGTTTATTTTTGGTTTTGCCTTTTGGTTCTCATTAAACATTGTTACTTTGTTTCTACTTCATTCCTTGTGAATCTCAATTTATTTTTAAATTTGCATTAAGTACAGGAAAAGAGGGCTCTCTACTTCATCTAAGGTCCCATTTGCCTGGCAACACTGTCTGAAAACCAAGACAGATCTGGAGTCTTCTAACACCTCATTGGATTCTTTCCCTGTCCACGTGGGCAGGCCATTAACTGCTCTTATCTTCCAGCTTGGGTCAGCCTTGGGGCCCTCCATGATCTCAACCCTTATCTGAAGGTATCCAGTCTTTCTCTGTTTACTCCTCTGCTTAGCTGATCATGCTAACAGAGTTCATTTCAAGTTCACCTATCCCAAATTTTGAGCAGGGTCCACTCATGTTAAACTGTAAGCAAGTTACAATTAAACTTAAACCTACACAATTAATTTCTAATATTCTATAAGTAAACTTATTTTAATCCCCAACAAGCAGCTTTGAACTCTTTTGGTTGGGTGGAGTAGGAGGTTGACAGTTTCACTTGCTGCTTCTGGGAGGATATGGTGGTTGAGGAGCACAGAGTTAGTAGCTAATCACTACTTGTGGAGAGGAGGGAAATAGGATTTTTGTTTTGTGTTAGAGGCTTTTTGGCATAATGTTTTTTCTTTGACAGGTAAGAACCATCCCTCAAATCTGTGCTCTGTAAAATAGGACAAGAGATTATTCTCTTGTTTGATCTGAATAAATGGAAACCTAAGTTGACAGCAAGAAAAACCGAAGAATTTGCTAAAAGCAATCTTTTTTTTTCCCTGTTCCTAAAATACTGAAAGATTCAAAGGAATCTTAGATAAGTGCGTAGTTGTTCTTTTCTAGATCCTCAATGATGTGTATGGATGCATGTGCTTACAAAGGTAAACTGGGTCTTGGAACAGGCTTACTGATAGTTTATTAAACATCTTTCCAACATAGTGAACATTAAAAATTTTGTTTTTCAAGGTTTATGCATTGAAAGCATATCTTTATCATAATAGATACTGTGATCTAAAGAGCAGTTATGTTTTAGAATATTTATCTATTGTTCTAGTCTTTTGTGAAAGTGTTGTTTGGGGAATGTAGATGAGTTTCCTGTAGTATCTCTTCATCACCACCACCATTACCCTGTCCAGACCTTGCTAGGGTATATTGTTAGAGATTTACTTCTTGCCTGCTCAAACTTCTCTGACACTCTGAGGGCAAGGTCAGACACTCTTAACTTTCTTTTTCAGAGTTTTACTACTTGCTCTTGGGAAATTAGGGTGTAAAGAGGTAAGATACGAGGGAGAGAGCAAAGAACACCTCTTAATGAAGTTTAAAATTATTTTAACATCACCTACATTTTACTTGCATGACTTTCGTAGGTTAAGATTTCTGATGAAGTCTAACATTAATTTCAGGATCTCCAGAAGTCTGCTGAGAAAGATCAAAATGAAGCACACCACCTCCATGAAAACATTCTTCCCAATCTGCCTAAACCAACTCAGATCTGGTATGTGGTACACAAGTGTGGAGATGTCAGGCTGCTCCTGGCAGTGTCCAACTGCAGCACTGTACAACTCTACTCCTTTTACTATATATTGACTATGAACTTTTGAGAGCCAAGGTTGTTATGTGTATTGATTCTGGAGTTTGACCTTGACTCTTCACTATGAGGGTCATGCTAGGACCCTAAAAAAATCCCTTGGGTAAAATCTGTAAAACACCCAGCTGTTCAGATGGAAGTTTCCAGAAACAGGTGTGACATTATAGTAGTAAGCTAGTTCTATAAATCTGAGCATCCCTTGCTTTAGAATTGCAAACACACTGATTTGATACCTGCAGTGCCTAAGGATTGAAGGGTGGGTTAGTGACCCAAATGCTGGGTTACTAGAACTAAAGTTCAACACTGCCCTTGCAAATAGAATTTTTCAAAAAAAGTGCTCTCAATCATCTTTCTGTGGGGCTTTGAATTACATTTGTGATATTTTTTTATTCTCCTTTCCCTGCAGCAGCCTGGCATTTATTTCAGCTAACAATGACATCCACCTGCCTTCAAGAGGGCTGTACTAAGAAGCTGTTCAGAATAAAGTAACTCAAGTGAGAGAATGAGACACAAGTATGTGAAACAATAACTATTATTCAGAAGGCTTCTAAGACATTATAACTAAGTTTATCAGAGTGGTCAGTTTTCTCTGTCCTGTTGGAATTGCTTTTTTATTTTTGAGTGATATTGATGTATACCAGATGGAGGTCTCTTCTAGAGTTGAACATCTGAAGATTCCAGAACTTGTTTCCAGTTTTGTAGCTTGTCAGAAGGCAATTCACCAGTCTATTTGAATTTATTGCTTCCAATATGTGCCCTGAATCTACCAATAATCTATCTTGGTCTTGCTCCTAATGCCAGACAAGCCTCAGACTGAAAACATTACAGGTAAATTCCAGCAAAGTAAAAGGTTAAGGATATGGAAATAGGGTTCCAGAAGAGAAAAATGAACTGTACTTTTAGGCAGCGTGTAACAATATTCTCATTGGTGTAGGTACTGCTTGTACTGAAACTTGGACTAGTCTTATCTGATAAAGAGTTGACTTGTGCAGAAACTTTTTTCTGAAAGTGACCCTTTAGACAAACCCTCAGTTTAGGAAGCAGCCTCCCAAAATGTGTCTAGACATGTCTTGTTCCTTTTCAATTTCCTTTTCATTTTAAATGTTGATTTTTTGTGTGTAAGAATGGAAGTTCTTCAGAAATTGTCACTAGGATTCTGCCTTCCTTTCATAACTTACTTTCTTAATTTAGGAAAACCCTTTGTCTTAAGTTTACATGAATTCCTGGACATTGTTTATATGCAAATGAGGCTTGTTTAGTGATTGTGTCACCTCTGATATCAAAAAGATTCTTTGGTATGTTGGTTTCCCTTTGAATCTTCTTTTGATCAAGAGGTTAATTGTGATATGACTAGCTGGTCCTTCCCTTTCTAGACAGAACCATATATGTAAAACTAAGCAAGTTTTTCTAATAATTTACTACAGATTGTGCTCTGCCAGTTCACAACTGCTGTTTTCTCAGTGTCAGTTTGTGTTATTGGTTTTTCCAGAGGAATGATACATTATATATCAATGTCATTTCTCCAAGCACCCATTCTCCTTTGTCCCCATCTTGTCACTTCTTGGTATTCACTGTGTTGTGCAGTGGAGGATCAAGCAAGTGCAAGACAGACTGCAGTTGGTCAGAATCCATCTCTATGACTGTAAAAAGATTTTCAGTCCTCTTCCCCAAACGTTCCTCTGTTTACCTTCTCCATTTCTGTTCCTCTATGTCCCCAAATGCTTGGGGAGCTGAGTACTAATTGGCTGTTGAATGAATATTATAAGTAATGCAGAAAGTAGAGTGAGCACTTGAACGCTGGTGAGATAGGTCTTCAAATCTTGGAGAGAATGAAAACACCCACGCAGATGAATTGAACAATTCATGGCTTTAGCTATTGTTTCTTTCCTGAGTTTTTGGGTTTGATGCTCTTATTTGCCAGAGGAATCTCACTGAAATAAAAAGCAAGTTCAATGTATCTTAAGCCCTTTGTATCCCAGGTGTTTATTGCAAGCAGTTTCTCACTAAACTAAAGCCAGATTTTGAAAACAAGCATCAGTTCTTTTTTTCATGGTTCACATCAGCAGTGAACTGTGTATGTACTACCTCACTGCAGCAATAGGCAAGGTAGTGGGTGGGAACTCAAAGCAGAAGTACCTGCAGATGGGGGAATCATCTAGAAAAGACATAAGGTTTGTTGCAACAAGGAAGATGGCAGGAGACTGGAGTGTATGGGAGGAATGAAGTTTTAAGATGTGAGCTCACTTCCCTTGGTCCTTGTGTTTATCTTTTTATTCCAAACCCACCAGCAAAAATCCCCTCCTTCCCTTTCCCTCCTTGCTGACATTCCCTGATGCTAGTGCTAGCTCCAGGATGCCAGGATTAGTTTTGTGCAGGGCCTCACCTTGTTTTGTGCCGACGGAAAGGAATGCACCCAGACAGCAATTCAGTAGGAAAAGCACACATGGCCACTTTATTTACATTAAGCTTAGATTTATATTCTTTTTCGCTGTCCACGCGCAAGCATATTATATTTCATTGGTCAGGTACTTCTGTTCACGCGCCTAAACTCGTCTTTTGATAGGTGGTCGACAGTTCTTCCTGTGCTGGCAAATCTCAAAAACAGCACCTGTTATTTACAGCAGTTTTGCTCCTTTTCTACTTTCCCATCCTAGATTGTTTACATTCTTTACAACTTCAGAGTTGCAACTGCTCAAATTCAAGGCCTGCCATCCAGTCATTTCCCACAGTTTTGCAGGTGTTTACATTATTAATTTAACTGTTGGTGTCCTGGATTTCAGAAAGGCTCTGCATTGTGGCATGCCTCGGAGCAGAACCTCTCCTCTCCCTGTGTCACACACCAAACAGTTTGGGAGTCGAGCAGGTGGCATTCGCTGTCCTCTGGCACTCACTGTCCTCTGTGAGGCAGTTGTCTTCCCTGGGAATGGGACACTGGGTTTGGGGTTGTTACATTAAGTGACACATCAAATCCCAACCCTGGGGTCAACAGAGGGGGCCCAGCTCTGCCATTCGCTGACTGTAGGGCTCCATGTCAAACAACTGTTGAGGAATACATTTAGTGCAGGTAGCTCGATGTGCAGCTACAGCACAAGGTACAGGTTGTGCTCTGGGTGGTGGGAAATGACTGGAGCCCCAGGCAGTGAGATGTGAACTGACACTGACCCTTTGCACAACAAAGGGCAGGGGTGTTGTCGGAACAGAGAGATTTCTCTGAACAATTTTTCCCGCACTCTGTAGGCCTTGCTTGCCATGGAAGTGACAAGCGTGTGTTGTTTATACTTATAGACTGTGTGAAAATATGTGATGTTTATACTTGTTAGCTGTGTGTCTAATTATAAGGTTTGAGAACATAATATGTTTATAGTAAGAAAACCTTGAGAACCTAGAGATAAAGGTACACCTGCAGATTTCGGAAAGTCCCTAATTAGGAAGGTCTTTACATGCCAAATATGATTTCAGATCGCGTGGACAGAACATCAGGTCCAATAAACTGGAGACATGAGACACGTGCACAGACTGAGCTATCCAATCACCTTGTTGTAAGCATGTGCCCCAAACAAACTAAACTGTATAAAAGTTAACTGATTTAAATAATAAAGTGGACATTGCTTTGATCATATTGATCGTGTTGCTATGTCTCTGAACCTCCACATTGATATCTGGTGCCCGTAACACAGGGACTTCTACTTCGTCGAGTTCTGCTGGACATAAGGCGAAGAGGAGTTGAGAGAAGTAGCCGTTTACAGGTAGCGTGTCCCCCGGCGCTACGAAAAAAAGCCATGCGCATGGTGAAAAAGAAATCTTACCCTGATCAGGTGAGTCGGCTGAAGAAAGGAGAACAGGGTCTGCTCTTTCAAAAGAAGAGGCAGTGCAAACGCTCCTTTATTTAATTCTCTCTGAGAGAGATTCTAATTATGACGAAAAAGCCCTTAAAGGGTTACTAATCCCCACAGTTAAAGTTGCCTTTGAGGTATCCATTTGGGACGCTATAAAGGAACAGTTAGGGGAAAAAATCACAAAAAGATATGATGAAGCAGTTCGCTATTTTACATTGTGGTAGCTGCTGACTGAAACAGAGCAATTTCTAAGGACTGAGAGGCAAGTTACAGCTTTAGCCTATGCTGCGTTAGCAAGCAGTGAAACTGAAAGCAAAGAGAGCAAGTAATTTTATCAGTTTTTATTCATTATGTCAACGACCGTGCTGCCGGCGAGTTTCAAAGTGCAGGCTTCTGCCCGACCGTCAGCCAGCGACCCCAGCAGCAGTTCATCCTTAGCCCCGGAGAATTCCAAAGTGCAGGACGTTAGGGAGGCCACTGCCAGCTGCGCCTTCCCTCGCGGCGAGCTCTCAACCACCCCGCCCGCCGCCGCTTTTCCCGCCGCTGCTTCTAAAGTTGCTGCCGCGCCGCCGCCTAAAGCCGTGCCCGGCGCCGTCCTGCTGCTGCGTGGAGCCGCTCCCCCCGCTGCTCCCCCCCCCGCGCCGAGCCCCGGCCGAGAGTCCCGAACTGACGGAGCCCCTCCGGCTCCACCTTGGCCAGGAGCCGCTTGCCCATCCGCGAACGCGACCGCTGCTGCCGCGAACCCCGCGCCGCGCCCTGCCAGTCCTGCCGCCACTGCCACTGTGTCGCCCGTGCCGGCTGCCTACCGCGACCCCGCCTCCGCCATAGCCCGCGCTGACCGACCACCGTCGCACCCTGATCGACATCATCACCGCGCGACACCGACCCCGAGCCGCCGAGAGCCGCCATCGCCCCCCCCCGCCGAACCCAACAAGAGACATTCTCGGTAAGAAGAAACGGGGGGGGGGGGGGGGAAGGAACCACGAACCAACCCACTCCCGTGCCGCCCTGTCTACCGCTGCCGCCGTCTACCCCCCCGTTCCCGGGTTCGACATCGAGAACAGACAGAGAGACTCAAAGAGCCGAGTGCAGCTGCAAGAAAAGTTTTGCAGACATCTGTGGTGATTCAAAGAAACCTCTGAATAATCTGAAAAGCACTTTTATTACGGCCGGGGAATGCAAAGGGGCAGGTGTTCTCCCCAGTGCACTCCACCGATCCAAGAAATACCATAGCTTTTTATACAGTTCGAAAGTAGCAAGTTCAAAGTTATCTACACACACACTCTTTTGCAGTCTGCCTTATCTAAATAGACATTTAGTTTTACCTCCTATTCTTACCATTATAGAGTAGTTACATAAAGTTTTATCATTTCGAGCAGTTTCAGGTTCCCCACCCCTCTCTATGTGCTAAAAGCCTTCCCTATTCTCTAAACTATTGTTATCTTAATTGCCCACAGTTTGGGCAGAAACTTTTAAACAGTTTTACATTTTGCAAAGTCACACTTACATCGCTAAATAGCTAAATTTTATTTCATTTTCTATTTCAATTCCCCCCTTTTCTTTTAACTAATGCAAATTCTTTTGCATCACTTTTTGTATAGTCCAGAGCACGTGTACTTGTTGTGCTATAGTTCTTATTTTCCACCACATCCATAGATTGACGATTATAAGGAGGAGAGTTGCTAGCATTAAAACCAAGATTGGGTGAATCCGGAAGTTAAATAGCTGAGCTGCCATGGGTGAATGTCTATTGGTTAATCTCAAAAACATGCTCTACCAATGATGTTCTCCAGTCTTTGTCACTTCTGTGATGATGGTTTTTATCTCTGTTGTGTCGTGTTTCACTTGCCACAGCATGCGACGCTAAGTAGCATTTACCTTTTCCATCATTTGTTCAATATCTGGATGATAGAGCATTTTCTGGAGGATATTAATGTCCATGTTTATTTGTAGTTTAGGCACCTCATGATATAACATATATCCATCCAAGATCAATTGCATGGTGGTCACAGGAGCAGTGTATCTAAAGTCATATCCTATTATTTTAGTAAAATTGCAAACACAGAAGTTAGTACCATTAGTTAACTTTTTACAATTATCAATCGTTATACTTGTGCAAGGTGTCCTGATGCAGGCACATCCCTTACCCACATAATACACTTGGGACTGTGCCTGTGTATTTGGGAACATTTCAAATGTACACACACTGTCTTCTGTATCTAAACATAAATCCTCCTTTTCTATTACAACATTTTCACACACATATCCTAGTTGTTCCCTAGGTATACAGGCCTTTGTGTTGACAGTTTGCCACCTCCCCATGCCCTTGTCATAACTTGCCCAGACATTATGTCCTATAGGTCTAACTACAATGTCCCGGTGTATTGCTCCTAATGCTAAGACAGGAAATATGGTCTGCTCTTTTGCCTCACGGATGGTAAGAACATACGCCTCTATCTGTTCCTGCTCTGTGTTATATGTGAAGTTCACTAACTGCCACCATGCCTGATGTTCTTTTTCAAATTTACTTGTGGTGTCTTGTCTGGATATGATCTCTCTTATTTCTTGAGGTAAAATTCCTGAGGTTCCTTCTCTTATAATTCTTGCTGATACAGATTGTATCCATTGCTGAGTTTGGATACACTGTATTGCTACTGAAACATCTTTCTGTAATTTTTCAAAGACATTCGTAAGTCTTTAGATGTGTGTTCAGTTAACAAGATCATCAAATTTGTAGTAAGAGATTCTGTTTCAGCTATAGTCATTAATGATGATCTGAGTGGTACCTCCAGCTTTCCCAAATCAGAGGTTACAGTGCTGAGCTTATTAATTAACATTTCTTGATCTATTGAATTTAATACTCTTAGTCCTGATTCAGACCATCCTATTAGATCTCTCTGGGCTCTTTCATGATGGGATCTAGTTTTTAACCAAGCATTCCATCCTTTAAGACTTTGGAGAATGAAGGGTTGGCAGTCCTCTTTTATAGAGGATATATTTGTTTGTTTTCTAATGGTTGGTCTGAAAAAGTTTTAACCAGGTTGTGCTGGTTTAAAAGTTAACCAGCAGGGGAAACCAACCCAACTCAAAAGAGAGATTACAAATCAGAATAACAATTTAATAAAATAATAAAATAAGTACGACCACACGGACAAGCAACCGGCCCTAACCCACAAAGCCCAAATGTACAACCCAGCACCCCAACCCACAAAGCCCAAATGTACAACCCAGCACCCCAGGGCACAAACAAAACGGTGCTCCCTGGGCCCCCCTGAGTCCAAAGCAAAGGGAGAGGGGAAAAAACCTGGTGGGAGAGCTGCTGCAGTCCGGCCAAAGTGGTGATTGCAGTTCAGTTGAGGGTGGTGGTCTCAGTCCGGCTGAGAGCGGTGAGCTGCAGTCTGGCTGAGAGTGGTGAGCTGCAGTCCTCCTCTGGATCCCACGAGTGGTGGAAAGGTTCTGAAACACCAGGTTTATATATTCTCCAGCTCAGGCAGCAATGCTTAACCCCTCCCTCAGAGCGGGGAATTCCATAAAAGGATACTCAATCCTTCCCTCAGAGTGGGGAATTCCATAGAAGGGTGTGAGGGTGCTCAGTCAGGGAATTCCACAAAAGGGCATGAGGACAGGAGCATGGGGGGGGGGGGCACCTCACAGGCCTCTACTGACAACAGTTTCTGGGAAATGGCATGGAGGGCTATAGAATACACAGTTTTGGGCTACACCCATCCAATGATGAATTGGTCCCAGCTGTTCTAACTAGGACACAGGTATTCTCGTATATATCCTTCTCCAACTTGTATGAGATCTTCTCCTTGATAATAATTCTCATAGGGTCTTCCATATAACATTTCAAAAGGGCTCAACCCTTCTTTAGTCTGAGGTTTGACCCTTATTCGCAATAAGGCCAGAGGTAAAGCTTGGTACCAATGTAGGTTTACTTCTTGACAGATTTTTGCCAAATTGCTGTTTTATCAAATGATTCATTTTCTCCACCTGACCACTTGCCTGTGGTCGATATGGAGTGTGTAATTGCCAATTGATTTGCAGAATACTGCTAATTCTTTGTATTATGCTAGCTACAAAATGTGGTCCTCTGTCCGAGGAGATGATGTCAGGTACTCCAAACCTGGGGATAATGTCATTAAGTAGTACTTTGACAACTTCTCCAACCTTATTGCTTTGGGTCGGGAAAGCCTCTGGCCAATTTAAGAAAGTATCTGTCAAAACCAACAGATATCTGTAACCTCCTTTCCTAGGCAACTCAGAGAAATCTATCTGCCAGTGTTGCCCTGGGAGATTACCTTTGCTAATTGTCCCTATCTCGATTTTATTGGTTGTGTGAGGATTATTTTGAAGGTAAGTCTTGCATTGTTTAGTAACCTGGATTATTGTAGTGTATAAATTTCATCCTATAATTTGTCTCCTTAGGTATTTGTGTAGTGCATCTGCCCCCCAATGAGTTTTGTTATGTTCTGCCTGTACAACTTTCCATAGTACCCTTTCAGGTACCACTATTTGTCCTGTTTCTAAGTAGTACATGTTACCTTTGCGTTGAGCTCGCTGATCTTTTATTAATTTTAAGTCCTCCTTTGAATATGATACATTAGGGCTTACCTCTATGATTTTGCCATCAGGAATTAGGGAGGCAAGTTCTACCTGACCGTTTTCTGCTGCCTTTTTCGCCTCTCGATCTGCCAATCGATTACCTTTTTCTTGGTCTGTATTCCCTTTTTGATGTCCTCTACAGTGCATAATAGCAAGCTTTTTTGGTAACTGGACAGCTTCAAGTAATTTTAAGATTTCTTCTGCGTGCTTTATCTGTTTTCCTTGTGATGTGAGTAGCCCTCTTTCTTTCCACACTGCTCCATGAGCATGAACTACCCCGAAGGCATACTTTGAGTCCTTCCAAATATTAATGTCTTTTCCTTTTCCTTGTTGCAATGCTCTGGTAAGGGCTATTATTTCTGCTTTTTGTGCAGAGGTGCCAACAGGGAGTGCTTGTGCTTCAATGATGTGATCCGTGGTTGTTATCGCATAACCAGCTTTGCGGATTCCATCTTTCATATAGCTGCTTCCATCGGTGAACCACATTTCTGCCTCAGGTAGTGGTGTATCTTTCAAGTCCGGTCGGCAGGAATATGTCGCTTCAATTGTTTCAATACAATCATGATACACCGGTTCCTCTGTGGTTGTTGAACTTGATAAGAATGTTGCTGGATTTAGTGACGATTTCAACATCATCTTGTTCTACTAGAGTGCCCTGGCATTTGAGAAACCTGGAGGGCGAAAGCCAGTGAGTGCCTTTCTGTTCGAGCACTGCTGAAACCACGTGTGGCACTAGAACAGTCATTCTCTGTCCCATTGTGAACTTTCGGGCTTCTTGTATGTTCAGTACTACTGCAACTATGGCCCTCAGACATCCTGGCCATCCTTTGCTCACTTCATCTAACTGTTTAGAGAAGTATGCCACTGCTTGGCGATATTGTCCGACCTGCTGGGCCAGGACCCCCAGTGTGATTCCCTGCCTTTCATGCAAAAAGAGCAAAAAAGGTTTAGTTACATCTGGGAGGCCCAGTGCAGGTGCCTACATCAGTTCCTTCTTAAGCCGATGGAAGGCTTGCTTAGCTTCTCCAGTCCATGTTAATTGTTGATCTCCATCTTGTAGAGTCTGGTATAGAGGTTTGACTATTAGTCCATATTTGTAGATCCAAAGCCTACACCAGCCAGTCATTCCCAAAAATGTGCAAAGTTCTTTCGGAATCTGGGGCAAAGGTATTTTACAGATGGCTTCTTTTCTTTCTGGCCCAAGTCGACGTTGTCCTCCTGAGATTTCATATCCTAGATAAGTAACTTCTTTCTTGACAATCTGGGCTTTGTTTTTAGATACTTTATATCCTTTCAACCCCAGAAAGTTTAATAAGCTCACAGTCCAACTTTCACATTCCTCCTGTGTCTTGGTTGCAATTAATAAATTGTCTACATACTGTAAGAGGACTCCGCTGTCTGAAGGTGCAGTCCATTCTTCAAGATCTTTGGCAAACTGATCTCCAAAAAATGGTTGGACTGTTTTTATATCCTTGTGGAAGAACAGTCCATGTGAGCTATGATCGTCTTCCTGTATCCGGGTTTTCCCATTCAAAGGCAAAAATTTTGAGTTTTAGGGTCCAAAGGCAAGCAGAAAAAGGCGTCTTTTAAATCTAAAACAGAAAACCAGACATATTCATTTTTTAGTTTAGTTAGAAGTGTATATGGGTTAGCTACCACTAGGTGGAGCTCTTCAACAATTTTCCTTTTCTATCTTCTAGTTTGAGAGGATATTGTTTAATTCTTACCGGCCGTGTCTCAGGTTTTAATCTTACTGTTACAGGTTGAGCGTGTCTGGCCCTTCCTGGGGTCCCGTCAGCCCAAACCCCAGGGTAGATTTGGTCATAGATTGCTGGTGGTACTTCTCCCGATATCTCTGGCTGGATTAGAGCAAGACTTAAAATTTCGATTAATTAATTTTCTTTTACTTTAATTTGCATATCTCCATTGTTGAGCCTAATTTCTGCATTCAATTTTTCTAATAGATCCCTTCCCAAAAGTGATTTAGGTGCATGAGGCATATAAAGGAATTTATGTATACCTGAAGTTTTACCTAATTTAAAACTTAGTGGTTTCATAAAAGATACTTTTTCAACTTGACCAGTGGCTCCTATCACATTCAAAGATACATCGTCCATAATGCTTAATTCCTGATTTAACACAGAGAATGTTGCTCCAGTATCTACTAAAAAAATTCTATTTTATGTTTATTTTTCCCCAGTTCCATTATAACCAAGGGATCCCTGGGGGCAAACCCTTCGGTCCCCATTAATCCTGGTCCAATTCTGCCATTAAAATAGGTTTTTACTTCCTTTGAGGGCGTTCTTTTTTCCAATGTCTATTTTCTTTACAAATTGCACATTGGTTTGGTCTCAACTTCTGATGGTCACTACTTCCAGGGTGCCGTCCAGGTCTCCTAGAGCGATGGTTTCTTTTATCCAGGGCGGTGATGGTTGCCTTTGTGGTGGTTTTAGCTAATTTCTGTCTTTCTACCCCAACTGGGTCATCTCTATATTTACGAGCAATATTCTTCCAATTTTCTAAATCTCTCATATAGAAATTGACTTTAAGTTTTATAGACCCCTGCGGTCCTGCAGCCTCTCTTAAAGGGACTTGTATAGTCCGCCTGACCTCTGTGTGTGGGGAGACAGATTTTGCTCTCGTTTTACTGCGTGTCTGCCTGCTCAGGGGAGATAAGGATGGGGAGTAAGAAATTTCCCTTCTTCCCCTTTCTCCGTCTCTTTCCCTCCCCTGCTGTCTTGAAGATGTGGACAATTTACTGTTTGGTCCTGAGGGGTGGGCAGGAGCCCCTCCTTCGACTATTTCATTTGCCCTTTCTCCAAAGGGACTTACATAATCCTTAATTCTACTTTCTAACTCCCTGTTGGTATATTTCAAACATCTCTGTCCTATTGAACAGGCTGAACAACATCTTTTGAGTTCTCTTATACCTTGTTTTACATTCTCTTTCTCTAATGTTAGAACAAACGGGTCTCGTGGGGCTAAATTAATGCCACACTCTCTCTGCCATTCTGGGTGTTCCCTCAAGCAAAAGAACATATTAGCATAAACCACCTCATTCCATCTTCCATGCCTTCACAAAAACAACATTAACTGCAGTAAAATATTATAGTCTAATGATCTGTGCTTTGGCCACTTTACTCCTTCCTCTAGTTTATAGAGGGGCCACCATTCTGAACAATATTTGATTAGAGTTTTCTTGTTAGTAATCTCACCCTGAGATTCCCCAATTTCTTTCCAGTGTGCTAAGACACATCCTAATGGACTTTTATCAACCTCTTGTTTTCCTTGCCAGTTTCCCATTTTTAGCTTTTGCTTTGACCTGTTTCTAGTCGTACCCTTTGCACAGATGTAAATTCGTGGTTATCTGCAAATTTCAGTTATATACTTTCAACACACACCATACACACTGCACCAACTTTGAGACAGGAAAGTTCTGAGTCAACCCTGTTAGCTTGTTCAAGTATCTCTTGTCTGGTAGCAATCCTCAGTCTGGCAATAAGAAACTCCTTTCTTAGGTGTTTGCAAAATAGCCATGCTCCACACTTACTGATACAAGGTAACAATCTCACAATCTAAGTATTAATGAGAAAAGAACCACCTTTTATTCCTTTTTCACCTTATTTTACCTGCAGATTTTGTTACTCTCTCTTAGATACTGTATAAAACCATATCTAAACTTAACTATTCCAATGTTAAGATCTCCTAATGCCACTCTTGCCCCTAACACGCCAAAATTGCCAACATTTAACACAGATTACAAGTATGAGGTGAACAATTTTACAAATTGAGCAAAGATATGGGTTTGCACTTTCAGAGGTTGTCAGCCCTGGAGTTTGTGGCATCTGCAAGCGGCCAGCAAACTTCCTGGCTTAATTCCTGCTAACAATGAGTGTTAAGGTTCTGCCTAAAACCATAAAACCACAAAACCACTATCTCCTGTAAACACACAAAGGTAGTCCTTTTGCCGTGGTTACGAGAAAACCAGTAACATATATGAAAACAAATATAATTTCCCAATATTTACTTACTTAACATACAACAGTAATTTTATGACATAAGAGACAATACTCACAGACAAAAGCAAACAATACAATTCAGCAAACACATGGAACACAGACAGATGGTTTAAAACAAACCCAGATATAATATATTACCAAACTTATGATAATCGCAATTCCAAAACCAAGTCCCAAATCAAACCACAATGGTAAACCCAAAAACATTTGTACCTCTTTCCAAATTCCCTTAGACTGAGGAATTTGGTATACCTTCGGTGAGATTTTAATTCACAATCAAAAACCTATGCCACCCTTTAATGGGACTGTTAACCCATAGTCAGAAGGATGTAGCCCTCTGCCCAAAATTCCTCTTAGCCCGAGGAATTTGGTATAGCTTTGGTGAGACTTTAACTCACAATCAAAGCCATATGCATCCTCCCGGTAGGACTCGAACCTACTATTAAAAGGGTGTTGCTCTTGTTAGCTGCTAGCAAACTCAGAGCCCTAAAAACCAGCGTATGACTTATGGTTTCCTTCCCAAAACCCTAGGGAAAAATAAAAGAGTGCTTTAAAATTTGTATACTTGTGCTTTAAAATTTGTATATTTGTGCTTTAAAATTTGTATATCTGTGCACAGGGTCTTCATCTACTCCCGTGGTGATCCAGTGGAGCCCGGGGAGCCTCACTGGAGTAACGTCCCGGGGCGCGCAGAGGCTCCCCGGTTCCGGAGGGTCCTCACTGGTGAGCAGAGATCTGGTCCCATCTGGGGTGCCAAATTGATTCAAGGAAACCTCTGAATAATCTGAAAAACACTTTTATTATGGCCGGGGAATGCAAAGGGGCAGGTGTTCTCCCCAGTGCACTCCACCGATCCAAGAAATACCATAGCTTTTTATACAGTTCGAAAGTAGCAAGTTCAAAGTTATCTACACACACACTCTTTTGCAGTCTGCCTTATCTAAATAGACATTTAGTTTTACCTCCTATTCTTACCATTATAGAGTAGTTACATAAAGTTTTATCATTTCGAGCAGTTTCAGGTTCCCCACCCCTCTCTATGTGCTAAAAGCCTTCCCTATTCTCTAAACTATTGTTATCTTAATTGCCCACAGTTTGGGCAGAAACTTTTAAGCAGTTTTACATTTTGCAAAGTCACACATCGCTAAATAACTAAATTTCTATTTCAGTGGCAGAACAGAAGTTAAAGCGACAAGAGTTCTCTGCACCTCATCTGCCATTGCCAGCTCCCTATATCCCCATACAGGAGCAGGTTTCCCCAAGCCCTTTTCTGTCGCTTCCACCACCTCCTCAAACTCTATTTCAGGGAGGGGGGAGGGGGTGAAACCGTGCTGGAGAGATCTGTAAATCTGCTGTTTAAAAGATCAGGGGCTGGCGAAAGTGAAAAGTCTGGAGCAGAGATAGAAAGAGATTCTGTAAGATGCTATAATAAAGAAAAAGTTTGGTTGTTAAGTCCTAACGCATTTCCAGTTATAACAGATGCGGGAGACAATAGAAGTTATTAAGCATTAAATTAGAAGATACTAAAAGAAGCTAAATCTATAATTATTCAGTATGGGTTAAGGTTGGGTTATATTACATTTGTGTTACAGCATTTTAAGAATAAGTATTATCTCCAATAATAAGGACCTTTCTTTTTTTTTCTTTTTTTCTCTTAGCTCTTTAAACTTTATCTGAGATTCTAGTAGCAAGAATGCTTGTATAAACTAGAGACACTGAAGTCTGTAAGAGTCTGTACTGTCAAAATATTAGAGCTTAGTTTTTATGCTCCTTGTCAATTTGCTAGTTTAATATCAAAGACCTGACCTAATTTTTATTTCTTCTCTTTTTGCTGCACATATAATTTAGCTTTCTTAAGACCTTGTTATGGCTTAGATGAGACTTAAGTTACAGCACTATTGATTGAGAGAGTTTAAACATAAAAAATGTTCCCTGAATGCTTACCTTGTTTGTATGCTCATTTGAGCTAAGAAAACTGGAAAAGGATTTTTTGAATTTAGGCAGATGAAACATTTTATAAGAAAAACAAATGCTGTTGCAGCCCAGAGCAAATGTTACCGAGTATAACTTATGCAAAATATGTCCTTTTTTAATGAGGAGTAGAAGTTATAGACCCACTCTTTTATAACATTATCTTTGTGCTGACTTTTCACGGTAACATACTAAGCAGCACAAAACTCTCACTAATCACCTATAAACTCGGTCATGTGTATCACATCTTACAGTTAGCAGAATTTATTATGCATTTAAAACAAACTTTATCTAGGAATAGAAACTCTTACTGAGCTTTCTTTATCAGCTTCTATTTTTTTTTATTTAACCTAATTGAAAGCTGCTTTAAAATGCATTGATGACATCATCATTTGGATAAGATTCTGAACTGATGGTTCTAGGATCCAAACTTTTGAAATCAATGAAAGTTCTTTTTGAAGCATGAAATTACCTTTTCTTGCAACTTTTTTCTTAATTTAAAATTGCTAATCCTATGAGACTGCCTTCTTTGCCAGGTGTTAGTATCTACTTGCAATCTGCATATGCAGAATTGGTAAATAGTGAGAAAAATTCTCACTGTTGCAGTCTTTGATCACTTCATCTGTAAAGAAAATCTTTCTCTGTTATAGTTTTAACTTATTAGCTGGTGTGATTTATTTGCATTCTAGAGATTTTAAGCAGAGAATACTCAGTATTCCCTTTGATTTTACACTCACAAATGCATGTGTATTGAAGATTCTTCACTCCTTTCCCAGTGACTTTTGCTTTGATTTGCATGTATCATCCATCAGCATTTCAGAATATGGGCTGAAAAGAGTATTTAGGACTCTCTTGTCTAACTCAAAACACTCTGGGGAGAGAAAAGTTACTTCTCTGACTGCTGCTTCTTTTTGCTAAGACAGATTTGCACCCGTCTTCTCTAGCCTTTCTTTGCAGGCCAAACCTTTGTAAGAAATCCAACTTTTTTGTGATCAATGCAATCAAAATCATTTTAATACCAGATGAAAGTGTTCTGCAGTTTTCCTTAAACATTCTTAAAGCAAACAATGCTTTTTTCCCCCTTTTATCTATTCCTATTATTTGTACGCCTCTAGGATGAATTATTAGCAAGTATTGGTTTTGCAATCTACCATGGATAAATATAATTTGCAATGTGATAGAAAAATGTATTTTATCACAAAATAACCTATAGATTAAATAGAGAAAAAACTATTTATTTTTAAATGGCAGTCAAAACAAACTCTTAAGCAGGTACCAAAATATTGTAATTCTGCACATCTAGATGAGACCAGATTAGCAGTTTGGTTTTAATGTTTAATTTAGTAATGCCCTTTTTTTTGCTCACAGCACATAATCCAATCTCCATAGAGTACTTTCTCTGTAAGTTAAATGATAATGGATTGTGTCTCATACCACAGGGAATCATCTTTAACCAAACAAAATACACGTAAGAGAGAGAATGGTAATTTAAAACAGATAATTCAAGTAAAATGATAGAGCAAACATTTGTGATGTTTGAATATATGAGACAAAATCCAAAATCTTACTAGTTATAGAAAATGAAGCCAGAAGAGTTGCTTAGGTTGTATCACATTTTTGAATGAGACTTATTGAAATTTTAGAGTTGCTGAGAGTAATTAAGTCTGAGGAAAAGACTTTCTTTTTTACAGTGTAATCAGATATGATTTTTATCAGTTCTTCAATTCTGTAGTTTCATTCTTTCAATGAATAGTTCCTCAGCTTTAACAAAACCTATTGTTTTATTGTTAAGAAATTCTGGCGTTTTATTATACATCCCAAAGCAAATATTGATACATTATTTTTCTTTTGCAAATTGCATTTAACTGTAGGCCTAAATGATCTATAGGAATTCTTTTCTTTTTACCTATGTATCTTATTTTGTACTTATTAACTATCTGTACTTTTCAACTGAAACGACTTTTTTAACACAGCTGTGAGTTGTAATCAGAAAAACAATACAAGCAGTACATGATGATAAGACAACTCCATCTTTTACTACAGTACGACAGGACCTAACAGAACCATTTGGGAAATTTATTGGTTGCATCATGTAATTAATACCCATCCTGACCCAGATGAGAACATGAAAGTAGAATTTTTGAACATGTTAACCTATAATTTTATCGGAATTGTTAGAAGATGTAGATAGTATGTAACATACTCTATTATGAAATAGAACTGTTATAGATTTTTTTGTTATTAGCACAAAGGTATTAAGTAAAGAGATTGATAATTCAAGAATTCTTAACACACTTTTGCAAAGCGAAAAGGGGGACAACCCTCCTCTATTGACCTGCAAAAGTGTTTCATGTGTTTAAGTTTTTTGCACACAGGTGTTCTCTGGTTATCTGCATGATGGATGAAACCTTGGAAAGAAACTGGTTCTTCAGAATGGTTGATGTTGTTCCTGCAGGTGACTGTGACACCAGAAGTTGTTGTATCTAACAGTCTCTTCAATATTATTAAAGCACAATTTTTCAGTATTATGAGCACAATTTTTCAATACTTTTAAGGCACATAATTTTAGAAGTTAAGAGGTATATAAGTTATAGAGGGTAAGAATTTAAGTATAATGTATTGTATACTCACTAGGTATTGGTAAAAGAAAGTTTATCTATCTGGTTAATTTTATCTGTTTAGTTAAGAAGGTTTAACATTATAAGGTACTAGAGAATAATTATGGTTTCTTAGTTCATAAAACACAGTGACATGGAATTCAAAAGTATGTTTGTGTGAGAATGTGTTTGGATGATGGTGGCCACCGTGTGAAAGTGAATGAATGAAAGCGCTTGCATGTATGTGTGTGAATATATGAACAAATACACAAACAACTTTGACACAAACACCTTAAATAAAAACAGAAGACACATAACCCTAAGTTGAATGGAGTTCTATTTGCAGAAGTGTTTTTAGATTGAATAAAAACTTTCAAGAATAAATCCTATATTTAGAAACACCTTTAAGCACAGAGTTAAGAGCACAAACTTTGAGATCAATAAGTTGTTAAGTTTGTTAATGGTAGTGGAATTATTATATGTAATTGTGTTTGTTAATATGTTATAGGTATGATGAAGAATGTTGCAGGAATGCAGTAAAAATTGTTCAAAGTAGAACTGGGGAATTGTTGTCGGAACAGAGAGATTTCTCTGAACAATTTTTCCTGCACTCTCTAGACCTTGCTTGCCATGGAAGTGACAAGCGTGTGTTGTTTATACTTATAGACTGTGTGAAAATATGTGATGTTTATACTTGTTAGCTGTGTGTCTAATTATAAGGTTTGAGAACATAATATGTTTATAGTAAGAAAACCTTGAGAACCTAGAGATAAAGGTACACCTGCAGATTTCGGAAAGCCCCTAATTAGGAAGGTCTTTACATGCCAAATATGATTTCAGATCGTGTGGACAGAACATCAGGTCCAATAAACTGGAGACATGAGACGCGTGCACAGACTGAGCTATCCAATCACCTTGTTGTAAGCATGTGCCCCAAACAAACTAAACTGTATAAAAGTTAACTGATTTAAATAATAAAGTGGACATTGCTTTGATCATATTGATCGTGTTGCTATGTCTCTGAACCTCCACATCGATACACGGGGACCTGTGGTGCCGACCAGGTGACTGACACTCAGAGACACAGCAGGAGTCAAGGACTCGTCAAGAAGACCCCAGGCTATCATGCACATAGACTGTGAGGGTATAAAAGCCCAGGGATTCCTTTGTTTGGGGTCCTTCTTTGGAGGTGCCAGGTCAAGCTGGTTTTGTGTTACTGCACCACAACTAAATTACTTAAAGGATTCAGAGTCTGAGTCTGCTATGGGAAACCTGAGATCAGACCAGTAAGGAAACCTTGTCTGACTGTGTGAGTGTGATTTGTGTAGGGAGTCAAACGAGGCACCCATTGGCTCACTGGAGCTGCCTGGTGTGAAGGGGCTTCAGTCCCAGCAGTTAAAGTCTTGGGTGGTATGAGTGTAACTGCCAGAGTGGCTCCTGAATGGACAGACAGGAAAGTTTCCTTAACACAATGATGTCTTCTTGTGGGAAGGTTAGATCGATGTAGAGGATTAGTTCTTTGTGACAAGTCAACTCAGTACTGCTTTAGTTATTTCTGTTCTGCATCTCAGCCCAATAATGTCCTTGTATTCAGATGACTGAATTTGGCCAAATACGTCCTCTTTGCTGTAGGAAGAGAGCAGCTAGGTAGGTGGGTGGCAAATAACTTGGGGTTTGAGGTTCTAAGCTGAGGGTTTGGAGGAAGGGTGAATTTATAAAAATAATACTTTAATAATCACTCAAAACGGTATGGGGAACAAACATAGAACTAGAGATCTGTGTGCAGTCACAGGGCTTTGATCTCATTGAGATTACGGAGATGTGGTGGGATAGCTTGCATGACTGGAATGTTGTCACGAAGGGCTAAACACTGTTTAGGGGAGACAGACCAGGAAGGTGTGGTGGTGGAGTTGCCCTCTATGTGAGGCAACACTTGGAATGTATCAAGCTCTGTCTTGGGGTGGATGACAAGTAAGTCAAGAGTTTATGAGTTAGGATAAAAGGGCAGACTAGTAAGGGTGACATTGTTGTGGATGTTTGCTACAGGCCACCTGAGCAGGAGGAGGAAGTAGATGAGGCCTTCTACAGGCAACTAGAAGCATCCTCAAAGTCACCGGTCCTGGTTCTTGTGGGGGACTAACTATCTGGACATGTGCTGGAGAAGCTAGACAGTGAAACACAAACAGTCCAGGAGGTTCCTGGAAAGCATTGATGCCAACTTCCTGTCACAGGTAGTGGAGGATCCCACAAGGAATGGTGTGCTGCTTGACCTCATACTAACAAACAAGGAAGGCCTTGTTGGAGATGTGAAGGTTGGGGGCAGTCTTGGCTATAGTGACCATGAGATTGTGGAGTTCAGTATTGGGTGAGGAGGAAGCAGGGCAGCAAGTAAGATTGCAACCATGGACTTCAGGAGAGCTAACTTTAGTGTTTTCAGGGATCTTGGAAGAATCCCATAGGAACAGGCCCTGCAGGTAAGAGGGGTCCAAGAGCACTGGTTGATATTCAAGGATCACTTCATCCAGGCTCAGGAACAATGCATCCCAATGAGCAAGAAATCGGGCAAATGGGACAAGAAACCTGCATGGATGAACAATGAACTCCTGTCATTACTCAAGTGTAAGCAGGAAACACACAGGAGATGGAAGCAGGGTCAGGCCATTTGGAGTGAATATAGAGAGGTGGTCAGAGTAAGTAGAAATGAGACAAGGAAGGTCAAGGCCCACCTGGAATTAAATCTGGCCAAAGATGTCAAGGACAACAAAAAGGGCTTTTTCAAATATATCAGTAACAAAAGGAGAACAAAGGATAATGTATGTCTATTACTAAATGGAGGGGGGATCCTGGTAACAGTAGACACAGAGAAGGCAGAGTTACTAAATATATTCTTTGCATCAGTCTTCATTGACAAGAAAAGCCCTCAGAGATCTCTGACTCAGGAGACCAGGGTAAAGAATCTTGGAAGGAAGACTTTCCCTTGGTCAAGGAGGACTGGGTTAGAGAACACCTAGGCAAACTCAACATGCACAAGTCCATGGGCCCTGACAGGATGCATCCGTGAGTGCTGAGAGAGCTGGCAGACACCATAGCAAGGCTACTCATGATAAGTTTTGAAAGGTTGTCGCAATCAGGAGAGGTGCCCGAGGACTGGAAGATAGCAAATATCACCCCAGTCTTCAAAAAGACCAAGAAGGAGGACCCAGGGAACCACCAGTCAGTCACCCTCACCTCAATCCCTGGAAAGGTGATGGAGCGCCTCATTCTGTAGGCTATCTCTATCCACATAGCTGACAAGAAGGTAATCAGGAGTAGTCAGTATGGATTCACTAAAGGGAAATCATGCTTGACCAACCTGATTGCCTTCTATGATGAAACAATGACCTGGATGGGTGAGGGGAGAGCAGTGGATATTGTCTACCTCAACTTCAGCAAGGCTTTCAACACTGTCTCTCATGAAATCCTCATAGGCAAACTCAGGAAGTGTGGACTGGATGAGAGGACAGTGAGGTGAATTGAGAACTGGCTGAATGGCAGATCCCAGAGGGTCATAATCAGTGACACGGTGTAGTTGGAGGCCTGTCACTAGTGATGTCCCCCAAGGTTCAATACTGGGCCCAGTAATTGTTTAACTTATTCATCAAGGACTTGAATGAAGGGGTAGATGCCTCCTCATCAAGTTTGCTGATGACATAAAGCTGGGAGGAGTGGTCAATACCCCAGAGTGCTGTGCAGTCCTTCAGAAGGACCTTGACAGGTTGGAGAGATGGGCAGAGAAGAATCACAGAATATTCTGAGTTGGAAGGGACCCACAAGGATCATCGAGTCTAACTCTTAGCCCTGCACAGGACATCCCCAAGAATCACACCATGTGCCTGAGAGTATTGTCCAAATGCTTCTTGAACTCTGTCAGAAGAACTGTCTGGAATTCAGCAAGGGCAAATGGAGGGTCCTGCACCTGAAGAATAACCCCATGTACCAGTACAGGCTGGGGGCTGACCTGCTGGAAAGTAACTCTGTGGAGGAGGACCTGAGGATCCTGGTGGACAATAAGCTGTCCATGAGCCAGGAGCATGCCCTTGTGGCCAAATGACCAATGGTATCCTGGGGTGCATTAGGAAAAGAATTGCCAGTAGGTTGAGGGAGGTGATCCTGACCCTCTACTCAGCCCTGGTGAGACCACATCTGGAGTGCTGAGTCCAGTTTTGGACTCCCCAATACAAGAGAGACATGGAGCTTCTGGACCGAGTCCAGCAGAGGGCTACAAAGATGATTAGGGGACTGGAGCATCTCTCATGAGGAAAGGCTGAGGGAGCTGGGCCTGTTCAACCTTGAAAAGATGACTGAGAGAGGACTTCATCAATGTATACAAGTATCTGAAGGGAGGGTGTCAAGCATGGAGCCAGACTCTTTTTGGTTGTGTCCAGTGACAGGACGAGCAGCAATAGCCATAAATTAAAACACCAGAAATTCCACCTGAATATGAAGAAGAACTTTATGTTGAGGGTGACAGAGCACTGGAATGGGCTGCCCAGGGAGGCTGTGGAATCTGTCTCTGGAGACATTCAAAACCCACCTGGACATGTTCCTGTGTAATCTGCTCTAGGTGACCCTACCTTGGCTTGGCGGGGGGGGGCGCTGGACTAGATGATCTCCAGAGGTCCCTTCCAACCCTAACAATTCTGTGATTCTGTAATATCTGCAGGTAATTGTACTGATTCTAGTAAATTGTGTATTTCTTCTCCATTAGATACTCTTTTCCTTGTGAATATGAAAAATCTCTGCTCTTTCCATAACATTCCTCTTGCATGGCATACCCCAAAAGCATACTGAGAGTCTCCACAGATGTTGACTCATTTCCTTCTTCCCAAATGTGCTGCATGTGAAACAGGAGGCTAGGCCCAGAAGGGTTAACTAAGAAATTTGGGCCTGCTAACAAGCTACCAACATCCAAAACGATCTGTGCTCGTTCTGTTCTACTTACTGGACCAAAGCTTAAGAGAATAGTACAAGAACATGTAATAGGCCTAGAAACAATAAATTAGAAATACAGCAGGATAAGGTAGACATTTGAATAGAAGAAATAGACCGGGAGCCAGGGCTTTTCCAAGCTTCAGTGAGCGGGTCAAGAACAATGGAAGAGAAGAAGGGTCAGGCTGAAGAAGATGAGTTTAAGCCCCCAGACCCATGAAGGAAGAGTGGAAGTACCCTCAGGATTGAGGGCCAAGAGAAACACTGCCCCGAGCCCCACCTGAGCTCAACCTATATTCCACCTGTAATTAATATGTATAGATAGATGTTGTAATCACTTGAATATGCATTTAATCATAGACAAAGATTGTATAAAAACTGCTGATTTTGTGTGAAGCCTTCGAGCAAGTTTGTCCAGAGCGAGTTGGCTTACTCCCAACGTTGAATAAACAAATACCTTGCTGCTTAAAGATAAAAAAGTCTCTGAGCAGTTTCTCGGACCAATTTTTCGGATTCACATGTGTCAAGGCTACTAGTTCTGCTCTTTGTGCACTCATCCTTGCTGGGAATGGTTCTACTTCTATTTCCTGCCCCTGGCTCACCACAGCATCCTCAGACCATCACTGTCCTTGCAGGTAGTAGCATGAGCCATCTGCAAAACATCTGGGTTATGTAAGGGAACATCAGATGAATCAGTCTGTGGTTTACTTGAAATGTGTATCACCTGCTCATGCTGGTGATGTTCTTCTCTATCATCATGTAGAGGCATTAGGCTCACTGGATTCAAGGTGTTACATCTTTTTAAGACTACATTATCTGCCATTAGAAGGATCAGGTCATATCTATGTGCCTGTTGTGGCGTTAGAGCTTGGGTTACGTACTATCGCAACAGTATCTCCACCTCATGTGGGACATGGACTGTTACAGGATGTCCCAGGATAAGGGGGTGTCTTCATTCTAATATTGTTCCTGCTACTGCCACAGACTTAATACAGGCTGGTGCTCCTGCTGCAGCTGGGTCTAGTTGAACCAAGTAATATGCAACCAGTCTCTGATGGGGTCCTAATTTCTGCGTTACCACTTTACTAGCTATTCCTTTACTTCATGTACACACAGATTGAAGGGTTTTGTGTAGTCATAGAATAGAATCATAGAATCGATTGGGTTGGAAAAGACCTCCGAGATCATCGAGTCCAACCCTTGGTCCAAATCCAGTCCATTTACTAGATCATGGCACTCAGTGCCACGTCCAATCTGCGTTTAAAAATCTCCAGGGATGGTGAATCCACCACCTCTCTGGGCAACCCATTCCAATGCCTGATTACTCTCTCTGTAAAGAATTTTCTCCTGATAGCCAACTTAAATTTCCCTTGGTGGAGCTTAAGCCCGTGCCCCCTTGTCCTATTGCTGAGTGCCTGAGAGAAGAGACCAACCCCCACCTGGTTAGAACTTCCCTTCAGGTAGTTATAGACGGTGATGAGGTCACCTCTGAGCCTCCTCTTCTCCAGGCTAAACAACCCCAGCTCCCTCAGCCTCTCCCCATAGGACTTATGCTCCAGTCCCTTCACCAGCCTTGTTGCTCTTCTCTGGACCCGCTCCAGCACCTCAATATCCTTTCTGAACTGAGGGGCCCAGAACTGAACACAATACTCACGGTGTGGCCTCACCAACGCAGAGTACAGGGGAAGGATCACTTCCCTGGTCCTGCTGGCCACGCTATTTTTGATACAGGACAAGATCCCATTGGCCTTCTTGGCCACCTGGGCACACTGTTGGCTCATGTTGAACTTCCTGTCAATTAGTACCCCCAGGTCCCTTTCTGCCTAGTTGCTTTCCAACCACTCTGTGCCCAACCTGTAGCACTGCATGGGGTTGTTGTGGCCAAAGTGCAGGACCCGGCACTTGGCTTTATTGAACTTCATCCCATTGGAATCAACCCATCTCTCAAGTCTATCCAGATCCCTCTGCAGAGCCCTCCTGCCTTCCAGCAAGTCGACACTCCCTCCCAGTTTGGTGTCATCAGCAAATTTGCTGATGATGGACTCAATCCCCTCATCTAAATCATCAATAAAGATGGTAAACAGGACTGGACCCAACACAGACCCCTGGGGAACACCACTAGTGACTGGCCGCCAGCTGGATGCAACTCCATTCACCAGCACTCTCTGGGCCCGACCCTCCAGCCAACTCCTAATCCAGGAGAGGATGCACTTGTCCAAGCCATGGGCTACCAGCTTTTCCAGGAGTATATTATGGGGGACAGTGTCAAAGGCCTTGCTGAAGTCTAGATAGACCACATCCACAGCCTTCCCCTCATCTACCAGGTGGGTCACCTGATCGTAAAAAGAGATCAGGTTGGTCAGACAGGACCTGCCCCTCCTAAACCCATGCTGGCTGGGTCTAATCCCTTGTCCATCCTGAAGGTGCTGTGTGATTGCACTCACGATGATCTGCTCCATAACACTCAGGATGATCTGCTCCATAATGTGGGAGCCCAAGAGCAGGAGCAGACACCAAAACTTTTATTGCTTTAAAAGCTTGTTCCATCTCTGGGCCCCCTGCAATAGGCTCTATTTCTTTGTTCTTGTCTGCCTCAGTCAGAGACTTAGTCAATTCCCCTAACACAGGAACCTATGGCTGACAAAACCCCACAACTCTGAGAAAACCTCGTACCTACTTTTTGTGACCGGATGTGGGAGCTCAGTTATGGCCTCTATTCTTTCTGGATCTATCATTCGTTGCCCCTTCCCCAAAATAAAGCCTAAATATTTAAATTCCCTTTGACACAGCTGAAGTTTGGATGGAGATCCACGCCATTCCCTTTTCGCTAGGGCAATACATTATTGTATACAAACATTCTTGTAACAATTTGCTAAATGACAAATCATCTACATATTGTACAAGAACTGATTTGCCCAGTAATTTTTTACCTTAATTGCACTGCATTAGGTGCCAAAATTCTCTGCAGATTCAACAGGTCTAACCTTCTACCTCCTGAAGATCACAATAGAACTTTAAAGCATTTTCTCATTTACAATTTCTTTTAAATATACGCAGAATTACCACCATTATAAACAAGTACTAGTCCACAGGAAATCTCATATACATACAAAAAAATAGAGCAATGTTTCAGCTGACATACACCTTCTGGAAAACCTGCTCTTGTCATGGTATTTCAAGGTTACACCACAGCAATCAGTTCAAACAGTTACAAGTAGCACAGTTTGAAGTGTGCCTCTACATGTAGGTCTCCGAATTTTGCACAACCTTGGACAAGGACATCCCCTTTTCTATGCCAGGTTTATTTCCCATTGTTTCAAGTTGTAGTGGGTTTCTGTGGCTAGGTTTTGATAGTGGGGGGGCTACAGGGGTGGCTTCTGTTAGAAGCTTCCCCTGTCTGGTGGAGTCAATGCCATCTGGCTCCAGGACAGACTTCCTGCCACTGGTCAAGGCCAAGCCAATCAGGAGTGGTAGTAATGCCTCTGTGATAACATATTTAAGAACAGAAGGTTGTAGTGCAGATGAGAATTCCAGCCAGGGAAGAGCGGAGTGGGAACATGGGAACAACAATGTAGACATCAAGGTCAGTAAAGAAGGAGGGGAAGGAGGTACTCCTGGTGCTGGAGATGAGGCCTCTGCAGCCTGTGGTGAAGACCATGGTAGAGCAGGCTGTCCCCCTGCAGCCCATGGAAGACCATTGGGGTACAGAGACCCACCTGCAGCCCATGGAGTAGCCCATGCTGCAGCAAATGGATATCCGAAGGAGGCTGTGATCCCATGGGAGGCCCAAGATGGAGCAGGGTCCTGCCGGGGATCTGCAGTCCGTGGAGAAAGGAGCCCACGCTGGAGCAGGTTTTTCCTAGGTAGGACTTGTGACCCCTCTGAGGGACCCACACCAGTACAGCTCATTCGTGAAGGATTACACCCCATGGAGAAGTGACCCCCGGGACAGCAGTTTCATGAAGAACTGTTGCCCAAGGGATGGACTCATGCTGGAGAGGTCCATCAAGGACTGTCTTCTGTGGGAGGGACCCCACTGGAGCAGAGGAAGGACTCCTCTCCCTGAGCAGCGGCAGAAACAACAACTGACCGTAACCCCCTGTCCTAGTTAGAACACCTGGGACCAGTTCATCACTGTATGGGTGTAACCCAAAACTGTGTGTTCTATAGCCTTCCATGCCATTTCCCAGAAACTGGTATCAATAGACTATTTACACCTTCTGCCCAGAGCAACCTGACTCCTCAGGCTATAAACTAGGTGTTAAGAGGCCTGCGAGAAAGGAGGGGGCCTTCCTGTCGTCACACTCTTTTGTGGAACTCCCCGCCCTGAGGGAAGTACTGAGAATTCCTGCCTGAACTGGAGAATATATAATCTTGGAGTCTTGGAACTTTTGGAACCACTCGTGGGATCTAGAGGAAGACTGCAGATCACCGCTCTCAACCAAACTGCAGACCACCACTCTCAACTGGACTGCAACCACCACTTTTTCAACCAGACTGCAACCATCACTCTCGACTGGACTGCAATCATCACTCTTGACCAGACTACCAGACTGCAACAGCACTCTCACTAACAGGTTTTCCCCTCTCCTTTTACTTTGGACTCAGGGGGCCCAAAGAACACCACTCTGTTCATGCCCCAGGGTGCTGGGTTATACATTTGGGTTTTGTGGGTTAAAACCAATTGTTTGTCTGTATAATCGTACTTATTGTATTATTTTATTAAATTGTTATTCTGATTTATAATCTCTCTTTTGAGTTGAGTTCATTTCCCCTGCTGGTTTACCTTTAAACCAGCACACCCCCATTCCCTGTCTCCCTGCACCGCTAGAGGTGAGGAGATGGAATTTGGAAGGAAGGAGGGATGGGAGGAAGGTGTTTTTAAGAATGTTTTACTTCTCACTCTTTTCCTCTGATCCTGTTAGTAATAAATGTAATTAATATCCCCACTTTGCCTGTGATGGTGATCAGTAAGTGACCTCTCCCAGTTCTTAACTCATGAATCCTTCCCTGTTTTTTTTTCTCTTCTCTGTCCAGTTGCAGAGAGAAGTGTGTTGGAGTGCAGGAATTCTTTATGAAACAGCAGACATAAGAAATTACCTTAACCAGAAACCTTGAGATTTAAACACAGACAAGGGAAGCCTGTTTACACTATCTTTTAATTAAGCAGACTTGCTCTCTCCGTGAAAATCCTTTTACTATCTTGTTTACTCCATTTCCTGTTGTAATTGTGATAAAGAAATATCTGTTTATCTGTTTGAAGAAAAATATCTCCCTAGACCTTTAACCCTAGCCATGGATGGAATGCTTACCCCCCTTTTCCTGAACCCTATGTAAACTGAGAGTTTTGTACGATAAACCATTCAGTTTTGTACCCACAAGACTGGATCATGTATTATCATTTAAACCGTCTTAAGAAGTGAGAGGCCAGGTTTAGGGGGTACTTGGCATCTAGCCAGTGTCAACCCACTACACAAGTACTAAGAGGGACTCCAAATCCCCTGCATGGTACAAGGGACTTGAGCCTCTCCCACCACCTTACAAGGGATTCTGAACCCCCTATGTCATACGAGAGACTCGAGGCCCCCCCATCATGCCTTACAAGGGACTCCAAACCTCTTCTATGTGCACCTTATGCTGATCAGGCTGTGCACCTGTACTCAAACTGATAACTCCTGTTGCCGTGGGATTTGGGTGCTGAAAAAATCTCCAGAGCAGTTAATTAGGGGTGAGATAAGAAAGGGTTTATTTGCCAAGGCTAAGATGTTACAAGACGCGCGCCCCTGTGCCCGAGAGGTTACATTTTATAATACCATCCATCCAATCCCAGATGTGTCCACCCTGTGGCCTTTACTCTGGTCCGCCCCGGGGTCCACCCCCTGAAAATGGGTCTGGGGTGCATTTCGGGACCACCTACTTTATCACCTTCACCATCATCAGAGCACAAAGGGTACATAGTTACCTAATTTTTGACCGTATTCTGTGGTTTAGGCCCTGATATGCTGTTCTGCCAACAATCTAGGTCTTGCCTTGACAAAAGACTAAACATCTCTGCTAGATTCAGGAGTAGGGCTGATATAGGGAGCATAGAATGGGGTAAGAGGGTTAAGGAATGTGTAAACAAGGGTACTACAGGGAAAGGGATAGGGACAAGGGACAAGGGATGCTGCTTTTAGGATCTACCTATAAAACTTATAAGGTTTACCAATATTAGAAAAATAAAAAAACCATTAGGGGCTTAAGGCATCACTCCAGAGTCAGAGACAGTTAATAATGCACCTGGAGAGTTACAGAGAAACAGGATCTTGCCTTATCAGTGAATTGCAAAACAGGCCTCACAGCCTCAAAGGGAGAGGAACAATGTATTGTTTTCCTTAGTTTGTTTAGGCCTAGGGTTTTATTGCAGAGCTTGGAAGAAGGATGTGCTACTGATAGTGGACAGACCTCAAAGACATTTGGCAGAGATAAGAAGAAACTAATAAAGCCAACTCAGCAACTGTGCTGAATCAGCTCTGACTGGGTAAAGGTAATTCTCGCAGGGGGAGATTGTGACCACTGACTCATGACCCACCAACTCAAAAGAAGAGAAAGACTGAGCAGTGCAGACTAATTAGCATGAGAAGTGAGAGAATCATCACCTTGTACCAATGAACTATGATTTCTTTGTTTGCTAAAATGTACATATAGTGTAAAGTTTTAAGAATCAGTGTATTAACTTTGTGGATTTACCATCTAGCACTCATCTTTGCACAAATTTGAAATAAATACCTTGGCTCTGTGCATGAGATTGGCTTACTACACACCAGGTGACGAATCCTGCTTTTAGGGATAACAGACCCACTACAAATAATTTCACCAAATCTGCACAAAATGCTGCCCCAACTGAGACACTCAAATTCACCCTTATAATTTCTACAGACTCTGCTCAGGGAATTTTAACACTCACCCTGTGAAGAAAGATTATGGTCAGGTACCCCCAAATACCAGGCAGTGGAAGGATTTAGGAAAATTTGTTTCCAAAAGCTGAGAAAACTAACATTTTGGCACAACATGCCCCCTGTTCTTCTCAGGGTTTTTATTGTCCCTCAGCCCTGCCTTACCCCCCCCCCCCCCCCCCCCCCCCCCGGGGCCTTCAAACAAAACATGTTCAAAAGAACTTATCTTTTCTCGTACCAGGGAGTCAGCTCCTCTGGAATGCAGGAGGAGAAAACATCTAAGACTATCCCTGGGAAAGATGCCTCTTTCCAGGAAGGAAAACTTTCTTGAGCAACATAAACCCTCACCTCCTTGCAATGAATCTTCCAGAAGAGTCTTCTACACTTACATACCCTTTGGCTCCTCCCTGCTCCAAAGATCCCAGGTGAACTCACCCGATGCTGGCAGTTGGATGTTTGGAGAAGGGAGGCTCCGAAGGTAGTGGCCTAGGGTCCTATCTGGGTTGTCAAACTGTTAAGGAAACTTCCCTGTCTGTCCATTTAGGAGCCACTCTGGCAGTCACACTCCCACCACCTAACTGCTAAGACCAAAGCCCCTTCACAGCAGGCAGCTCCAGTGAGCTGACGGGTGCCTTGCTTTGACTCCCTACACACCCCACACTACACATAGTAAGACAAGATTTCTTTACTGGCTCAAGCCCAGGTTTCCCATAGCAGAGTCTCAGATGTCTGGATCCTTAAAGTAATTTGTTCACAGTGCAGTAACATAGAAACAGTTTGAGTTGGTGCCTCTGAGGAGGGACCCTGAACAAAGGAAGCCCTGGGCTTTTATACCCTCACAGCATATGCATGCGATAGTCTGGACTCTTCCTGCTGAGTAATCGACTCCTGCTGTGTCTGAGTGTCCAGTCACCTGGCTGTCACCACAGGTCCCCATGCCCTTTGCTATGCAAAGGGTCAGTGCCAGTTCATGACCTCTTACCTGGGGGCTCTCGCCACCCAGAGCTCAACCTGCAGCTCACACTTCAGCTGCACACCAAGCTACCTGCACTGAATTTATTCCTTCACATGTGGTTAAAACCTTATGTCATGTTACAGGAAGTATTAAATGTACAGTCATTTTGCTAGATTTAAAATTATCTCCTATCTGACCAGTGTATAAAGACTGCATATGAAATCACAACTAGTGAATATAGCTATGTAGTGCTTAAAATAATTCCTTCACTCCTTGTGTCTACTATTAGCTTGTGGGGACTTTCTCTTGGTGTTTTGTTGCAGGCATTTTAAATGCTTTAACTACAGTCGATATCTTGGTTCCTTACAAGTACTTGCTAATGAGAATTTCCTTTTAGAAGTAGTTAATCAACTATAAGAAGGGATAGGCTGCCAGCTCTGATGCAGGACCTCCCTATCCCATTTTCTAAGAGACACAGGGAGGATGCTGTTTCAAGTGGTTAGTCTTTTTCTTGTATTTTCTTCATTAATGAAAATTTATTCTTTTCCAAATCTGATGGAAGTCAAGGGAATGGTGGGCTGCATAGCTCTGATGTATGCAGGGCTCTGTCCTTTTATTTGCCAAGACACAATTCCAGTTCTTGCTGAGAGATGGAGCTCACTGAATGGGGCCTGTGGACAATGCAGGGCATTTGAACTTAATAGGAAGGTTGATAATTCTTTCTGGTGCCAAATTTAAAAAGAAAAACAAAGTTCCTGAGATAGTGTGAGGCCGCCCTACTGCTAATAGTATTTTTTCATCAGTGCATGGAACTGTTAAGAAGAGGTTATATTGTTACTTGTGAAATGTTAAGTGTACCCTACAAGTTATTAATTTCTATAGTAAAGTCATTATTTGTTTTCCAGTTGAATTTTTTATTGTGGAGGCCAATATCAAAGAGTTCACTCAACTGAAAGTGGATAAGCACTTCCATAGTATCCTCAATATCCTGCACCACTGCCAGAGAGTGAGAGAAGTCCATGGTTCAAGACTTGTCCACTACATCATCTGCTAATGAGCTTTTCATATTCTTACCCAAGATACAGAAGGCAGGAGTGCTTTGAGATGCAGAGAGATTTTGTTTTCTGCAGAGAGATTCTATCTGTGGGCATTCCTATCCAGCTCTTATTTTCTAAAAGCCAGTAGCGAGGACCAAGAAGTGGTTTTCAGACATCTATCCTAAATTAGGAGTGGCAATATCAAATGACCTTGAAGTATTTGAGTTTTGTTTTGAAAACTTGAGAGGAACTACTGTCTTTTGGTAAATTAAAAATGCAAACCAGAAAGGCAACTGGTGCATCTGTGGTCACGGGCAGTTTTAATCATATTTTCAGGTCAACACACGAAAGTTAAATTCTCTGCATGTTAATAATATTCTTTTTGTGTTTATGTGTTGGAGACTGCATTTAAGACTTTGTAGTTACTCAAAGGAAGCATCTGATTTTTATTTTTTTTAATCCTCAAAAAAGTTTCCAGATTTCCTTTTCTTAATCTTTTTTTCTTCTTATCCTAATTGTATATTTTGGAGTTTCCTGTTGTAAGGACTTAAAGAGCACAACTGACTGTCTCAAAACACTGTAAAAACCACAGAAAGAACTTGCCATAAGCCACCACAGTGGGAACTTGAGATAAGCACAGACATTTACAACAGGAAGGCACTAATTCCAGGCCTAGAGGAGGTGAGATTTGGTTAGCATTCGGACAAAAATTCCCATTGTGACAGATTGTAGGAAAGGAAGCAACTGTTTATACACATGCCATCCCAAGTTGTGGGAACATCTGCAATTACCCCGTGGATACCCAGAACTTGGACTGTATTAAGGTGGTACCTCCAAAAGAACGAATCTGGGAGCCCCACCACTGAGAAGACCAGGGTGAAGAAGGACCAGTGGGATGCCACAGGATCCACAGGGTGGTGACTATCTTCTGTTTGATCTTTTTCTCTATCTCCCCCACCTCCCTTTCCTATTTCTTTCTATCTCTCTACCTCACTGTCTCGATTTGAGACAATTTGGAGGGGCAGAAACCTTGGATGGAAGTCTCCTTCCTCCAATTCAATACCCCTGGTTTTCTCCAATAGTGAGAGAGAGAGAGAGACCAAATACACCCGGATGTCAGTGAAAAAAAATAACTCTTTACAAAGAGCTCCCACCCACCGGACCAAAACGAGATGGTGGTCATACTACCCCCATCCATTAAAACCTGGCAGTAATGGTTTGGAGGGTCAGCGCTGGAGTGAGGCTGCAGTGCTGGCGCAGGCGGAGCAGGACTGTGGACTCCCAGGCGACTGGAAGGACCCACAGGATGCCTGCCAGATCCAACAATGAGACCTGGTCTCTGAAACTCCGATGGTGGTTGTAGTCCTGATCCGCTGAGGTGGTGGTAGAAGCCCTGGGTGGTAGAAGTCCCATGGAGTGAGGGAAGGTGTGAGATACTGGATCCGAGTCTCACTGAATTATTGATATGGGTCAGAACCAACTCACTCTGAGAGTGTGTGTGTGTGTGTGTGTGTGTGTGTGTGTGTGTGTGTGTGTGAAGAAGGACTGGGCCTAGACCTGTAGGTGCATGGTAAGGCCTGCACGTAAGGCCTGCACATAAGGCCTGCTGAGAGCACATGGCAGAACCAACATGGCTGTGCCCATGCAGAGCACATGACAGAGCTGAAGGCCATGTAGCTGGGCTGTCAGTCATAGAATCATAGAATCATAGAATCATAGAATCATAGAATCAGCTGGGTTGGAAAGGACCTCTGAGATCATCAAGTCCAACCCTTGATCCACTACCGCCGTGGTTACTAGACCATGGCACTAAGTGCCACATCCAGTCTCATCTTGAAAACCTCCAGGGACAGTGAATCCATCACTTCCCTGGGCAACCCATTCCAATGCCTGATTACCCTCTCTGTAAAGAATTTCTTCCTAATATTTTACCTAAACCTCCCCTGGCACAGCTTAAGACCATACCCTCTTGACTTGTTGATAGCTGCCTGGGAGAAGAGACCAACCCCCACCTGGCTACAACCTCCTTTCAGGTAGTTGTAGAGAGTGATGAGGTCTCCCCTGAGCCTCCTCTTCTCCAGGCTAAACAACCCCAGCTCCCTCAGCCTCTCCTCATAGGACTTGTGCTTGAGTCCCTTCACCAGCCTCATTGCTCTTCTCCGGACCTGCTCCAGGACCTCAATATCCTTCCTGAACTGAGGGGCCCAGAACTGAACACAGTACTCCAGGTGTGACCTCACCAGCGCTGAGTACGGGGAAGACCTGTTGACCACACTGTTCCTGATACAGGCCAGGATACCATTGGCCTTCTTGGCCACCTGGGCACACTGCTGGCTCATGTTCAGCTTCCTGTCAATCCAAACTCCCAGGTCTCTTTCTGCCTGGCTGCTCTCCAGCCACTCTGTGCCCAGCCTGTAGCACTGCATGGGGTTGTTGTGGCCAAAGTGGAGGACCTGGCACTTGGCCTTGCTGAACGTCATCCCGTTGGAATCAGCCCAACCCTCCAGTCTGTCCAGGTCCCTCTGCAGACCCCTCCTGCCTTCCAGTTGATCAGTACTTCCCCCCAACTTATTTGCTAATGGTGGTGTTGAAAGCTTAACACAAACAGTATTTTTTACAAAGAAGTGGTCAAGTAAACGGGAACCTGAGAGAGAGAGAGGAATCTTGTCGGTAACCATTTTTCCTTTCCTCTCTCTCTCCTTCTCTCTTTCTTCTCTTTCTTTACCCTTTTAATCTGTTTTCTTCTTTTACTCTTTTCCTTCTCTTGTCGGTAACTTAAAACCAATTAATTGTGTTTTACTAAAGCTGGTAAATTGATTGTTTGTGGTGGGTGGTTTTTTTCTGTGGAATGAGTTTTTGTGCTGGATGTTTTAGTGAAATATTTTTTTTCGGTTGTATTTTACTCCTGTAAAACCTTTTGCCAAAATGTCTTATTTTTCTCACTAAATTAAAAGAATTTCTCTTAGAGAAGAGTGTGTGACTCTTTCTCCGGATACAGATTCGAGCTTGTAATGAACCAAAAGGTTTTTTAAAAGTCTTAAATAAAATGTAACCACTCTGGGTAGCTTATGGCTTAAAATCCAGAGTGTAACAATGGGGAATGGCAGTTTTCAGGTGATGGTGTTTAATGTGGGCATCATCTGGATTGTGCATGCTGGGGACATAGCAAAATAAAGGCATCTGCTTTTAGAAAGAAAAACACAAGTTTTAAAATAATTCCATTGATTTTCTTTCCTGTGAATGGATTTCTGCCATGGGTACAATCAGGAACGCAGCTGATCTGGGTACCTGTACCCAAAATTGCCTTGCAGTGGTGTAGACCCTGCGTGATCCCTTCCTGCTTGTCATGGGTTTACTTGTTCTAAAAAACCAAATGGGAATTTTCTTTCCCCTGCCCCACTGTGGGGGAGGGATGTTGAATGGGTGAGGACAGTTTTTTGCCTTGGATGATTGACCTATGCAAAGGAGCTGGCTGGCAGAACTGCATTCCAGGCTGATGGCCCTCTCTGAGGCTGGGGTGTGGGTGCATGGAGGGGCGGTGATGAGGTTTTTTTTCTCTCCTCTCCTTGGAAACAGGGGCACATCACTTTTTGCCTTAACAGAGGCAAGGTGTGTGTGTGTGTTGGAAAAGCTCTGTGGTCGTTTTGCTCTAGACCTGGTCATTTGGTTGCTCTCTGGCCTCGGCTTGCCTACGCTCTGCTCTGTCCCCATCCCGGATCTGCTCAGATTTCATTGGAGAGTTTATGCTCATCGACAGAAGGGGGGAGTCCCAGCCACAGCGAGCCACAGACAGTGTGAGTTTCCTGGGAAAGAAACCTCCCTTCTTTCTCCTTTTCCCCTTCCTCTCCTCGGTGGGGGGAAATATCCATTGTCAGTTTCTCTCGCGATCCGGAGCCCCACGCAGTGACCACCAGAGCCCAACAGCACCCCCTGCTGACCACCACAGAGCACTGCAGGCTCTGCTCCTCCAGTGATCCAACAGCGCCCCCTGCCAACTGGGGTTGGAATTGGGCCAGAGGATGGGAAGAATTGAACTGTTTCCTTTTTGAAGGGGACTTTTGGTTACAGGATTATTGTTAAGTTGTTTTTGTGTTCTTTTGTTGTTCTGCCAATGCACATATATCTTTTAATAAAGGGTTGTTATTTTTCCTTTTTTCCATACTTCCTCGATTGGAGCCTCTTTATTTCAGATTTACGATTGCTGAGAGAGAGGAGTTTGGTCTACCTCATAACTCATCCTCCTTAGCAAAACACTTCAGTCTCCTTAAACTGAGACACTGCTGTGCCTAGGCTACCCTTGCCCATCATGGTTTTGGTAGCCACAGTTAAACCAGCAACATCAGGGGTTATGGGCATGCAGAAACTGTGCTTTTAATTAGAATCTTTATTAATGATTGAGATGCCAGGATAAATAGCTTGTGTGGTAAGCAGGGAAGGATGCTGGACAGGGAAAGGGAAGGGATTCTGTGGTGCATGGGAGGTACTTCTGCTTGGGTCCATTGCTGCCAGAGCTAATTGCTTGTGACATACTGACTCTGGGGTGTGAGAGGAACTGGGCTCTCTGAGGCTATCCTTGGAGCCCCACAGCATGTGGAGCTGGAAGTCACATAATCTCCTCAGAGGTCTCCTCCTGCCTCCGCTCCCTGATGCAATGTTCACAGTCTGTAAAGTCTTGTTATAGTGTATGTGAGAAATAATGGTAGAAGGTGAAAAATTATGGAAGACGTGGGCGGGCAGAGAATGGCTGCTCTAATGGCATCCCCTCATACTGGGGAGTTGTGACAAGCTCATTCACAAGGATTTACAAAGGTGGTTGCCTAAAGCATGAGACACACTTCATCTTTGTTCTTCGCTTTGGCAGGTTTAGGTCAGTTTAATAAAATAGAAGAAAAAAGGAAACCTTCAAGGAAGTCGATGCCAAATTTGTGACAGTTTGGGAAATTGAAAGCTTTGCTCTTGACTAGTTTTGTTGACAGTGAGAAGGAAGGAGCAGACTGGGATCCCTCGCAGCTGGTAAGCAGCAGCAGTTGCTGCTCTAGCCCTGTTTTGGTGTGTGGGTGCTCTGACACCAGCATTAAATCAAATATTATGTGGGAAGATGAAGGGAGAAGTGAATAAACTTATTTCAGGGTGCAAGGAGGATGCTGAGGCCTGGGAGCAGTTGTGATGGGGTGGAGACAGGGAGGGAGAGCAGCAGGGACAGGTTCTGTGGGCACAAGGTGGTGAACAGGTATTTGCAATAAATAGAAAGTAGATGGGTTGTGCTGGTGACACCACTTTCATTACACAGCTCCCCAGGAGCTTGATGTCTGGAAATTACATCTGCTCAGTTGCTTCATTATTCTTCAAACCAGATGTTCTATGATGTCCTCTGCCATGTTATCCAGCCCTGGATTCAGTGTGGTTCCGAAGAATCTCCGATCCTTCCTCTTCGACGTAATTCTCCATTCCTCACAGAGCGCTGGAGGAGCTGGTAGGGACCAAGGGTAATACTTCACTTGTGGCTGACAGATTTTGTATTGTGACATTTCCTCCTTTGAAACATTCCCATTTCCAAGAAGCAGACTCTGTTATGATCTGTTTCCTTAGCGGACAACTCACCAGTGTGTCTTGGCTGATGTCCTGGTGTCCACCAATGGTCTGTGCCCAGAGCCAGGGTCTCACTGCTGCTGTGGGCAGGGCGAGGTGGGCAAATAGGCAGCTTCAGGCACAGTCAGTTTTACTACACCAGAATAAAGTTGAGTCAGGGCTGTAGCAGCAGCTCATTCCTTATAAGAGATTGTAGTGGGTTGACCTTGGCTAGATGCCAGGTACCCACTAAAGCTGCTCTCTCCCTCCCCTCTGCAACTGGACAGAGGAGAGAAAAAAAAACAGCTAAGGATTTGTGAGTTAAGAGCTGGGAGAGGTTGCTGATCCACCATCACAGGCAAAACAGACTCAAAGTGGGGATATTAATTACATTTATTACTAGCATCAAAGCAAAAGAGTGAGAAGTAAAATAATCTTAAAAACACCGTCCTCCCACCCCTCCTTCCTTCCAATTTCTCCCTCTTCCCCCCCAGCGGTACAGGGGGATGAGGAATGGGGGTTATGGTCAGTTGTTGTTTCTACCTCTGCTCAGGGAGAAGAGTCCTACCCCTGCTCCTGTGGGGTCCCTCTCACAGAAGACAGTCCTTGATGGACCTCTCCAGCGTGAGTCCATCCCTCGGGTAGCAGTTCTTCCCAAACTGCTGTCCCAGGGATCACTTTTCCATGGGGTGAAGTCCTTCACGAATGAGCTGTATCGATGTGGGTCCCCCACAGGGGCCACAAGTCCTACCTGGGAAAAACCTACTCCAGCGTGGACTCCTTTCTCCACGGACTGCAGGTCCCTGGCAGGACCCTGCTCCATCTTGGGCCTCCCATGGGGTCACAGTCTCCGTCATCCATCCACCTGCTCCATCATGGGCTTCTCCATGGGCTGCAGGTGGGTCTCTGCACCCCAATTGTCCTCTATGGGCTGCAGGGGGACAGCCTGCTCTACCATGGTCTTCACCACAGGCTGCAGGGCCTCAGCTCTGGCACCTGGAGCACCTCCTCCCCCTCTTTCTGCGCTGACCTTGGTGTCTACCTTGCTGTTCCCATGTTCTCACTCTGCTCTTCCCTGGTTGGAATTCCTTCTATGCAACAATCTTCTGTTCTGAAATATATTATCACAGAGGCATTACTATCACTTCTGATTGGCTTGGCCTTGGCCAGCAGCAGGAAGTCTGTCCTGGAGCCGGCTGGCATTGACTCCACCAGATGGGGGAAGCTTCTAGCAGCTTCTAACAGAAGCCACCCCTGTAGCCCCCCGCTACCAAAACCCAACCACAGAAACCCACTACACAAGGACAACTACCCCAATTTAGCACTTATGACTAAATTCACTGAAACGTCACGTAAACCTAAAGAAATAGTATCAAAGGAAGCTGGAAATGG